>NC_084617.1:25616347-25683847 GCF_033978795.1 Nerophis ophidion
ATAATAATGACTTTTTATCTAATTATTTAACTATCAAGACTCTGCCAACAATGCGAGTAGTGCGGGTTTATTAAAGGAGCGCAGTTTCAAGTTCTGTGATTCAATCAAAGAACAACGCGACAGAGAGGATGGACATGAAGACGACAGGAAATTTACATCTGCGAAAAATCCAAAATTTGTGTAAATGTCTTGACAAATAAGATACAAGAATTGATGTCAGCCATCTCGAAAAAAGTCTCAACTATAATCTATGTGAAGGAGCCCAGAATTATTTTTATCAAAATGTTGACAATATTACAGCCTTCTCAAGAGGAAACCTTAAAATGTATTAAATCCTGAAACTTTTATAAAATGGAGTCGATGTTGAGTATTGTGATGTAGAAGAATCCAATATTTTAAAAAAATTTCACAGTAATTTTGCTATATTTTGCAATGCAAATATTGATGCACCTCTTAATAAAGACGTGATAAATGTGTTTGGTGTTTTTTGCTGCTAAATTAACCACTACAGCGCTGCATAAAAAAATGATGTCACTACTGGTCCCACGTTTCCTAAAAAATAATAATAAAAAGAACGACTTCAAGCCTTGTTTAGCTGTTTACTGACGTATACTATCCATCCATCCATTTTCTACCGCTTGTCCCTTTTGGGGTCGCGGGGGGTCGCTGGAGCGTATCTCAGCTGCATTCAGGCGGTAGGCGGGGTACACCCTGGCAAGTCGCCACCTCATCGCAGGGCCAATGACATATACTATTTATGTTTAAATAAGTTTTACTGCAAACAAATATCGGTTATTGGCCTTCTTGACTACTTAAAATCGGTATTGGCTCTCAAAAAAACTTATCGGTCGATCTCTAGTGACGTCACATGATGTCCCATGATGCCACATGACATCAGAGCGTAAGCATGACCTCAGCTGTCCATCTTGTGTCCCAGCAGAAGTTCCAGACTACGACTTGAGGGTGTCCTACATGAAGGATCTGGTGGCCGCCCTGCCAGTTCCCAACCACGACACCATGGAACTGCTCTTCAAACACCTGCGCAGGTACGAGCACGCCAGTGGTAACCCGGAAGACACGCCCCCCAGCTTCTCCGCTCAGATCTTCTTCTCCGCAGGGTGATCGAGCACAAGGAGTCCAACAGGATGTCGGTGCAGAGCGTCGCTATCGTGTTCGGACCCACGTTGCTCCGCCCCCAGACTGAGTCGGCCAACATGACGATCCACATGGTCTTCCAGAGCCAGATAGTGGAGCTGATGCTCAACGAGTTCCACGTCGTCTTCGTGCAAAGGTAGCGCAGGCAGGCGCGGCTCCTGTGGAACCTTCCAGAACCCTCCAAGAACACTGTGACAGGTGTTCCCACGAGCGGACGCAGTCGGAATCCCTGCAAGTTCTAAGCTGGAGCCACTGGGAACACTGGCGTGCTTATGACACTCGATCAAAGTGACTCGGCTTCATCTTTAGGACACATCCTTCTAGAGCCTCCAAAATATCACTAGGTGGAACCATTGAGGACCCTGGACCGGATGCGATCTTCAAGTGCACCTTATGAACATGAGAACCTCAAAGAACCACTGGAGCAAACACGCTCTGCCTCTCCGCTAGAAAAGTTTGAGGAAGAGGAAGCGGTCGTATGATATAGACGTAAATAATGACGTTAGTATTCTTACTGATAATTTTCATTCATTGGGAAATGACAAGATTCTGGAGGGACAAAACAACATTAAAAGTTGTTGAAAATAAAGATTTTATTCCATTTCAAACGTTGACTTGCATACAACATGGCACATTTCTACTTGCGTACATCGTATGCAAGTAGTAATGTATAAAGCATAATGTCAGGATTTAAAATAATAATTACCTATGTCTGATGGTATTTGTGCATATATGAGCACAATGGGTTGAATGGTAAATGGGTTGTACTTGTATAGCGCTTTCTACCCCTTTTTAAGGAGCCCAAAGCGCTTTGACAGTATTTCCACATTCGCCCATTCACATAACAATGGGTTGAAGACCAGATCACAACATGCGGATTTGATTTGTTTACTAAAGTTAAGACGTACGTCATGTATGGCGCTTTTGGACTCTATTGCTTTCCATACAACCTGACGGTTGTCATGGAAACGTTTTGTTGCGCTCCACTTGTCCGACATGTAAAGACTCGGGTACGAGCACAGAACGCCAACAGGACTAACTTTTGGTATGTATATATTACTCATATGTACATACATATAGATACATTTATTCATTACTTTTATAAGTTAGCCTGGAAGCTAACGTTAATTGTCTTACATGCTAGCCTAGAAGCTAGCGTTAAACATTACTTTTTTATTGTCTTACATGTTAGCATGGAAGCTAACGTTAAACATTATTATTGTCTTACATGTTAGCCTCCAAGCTAACGTTAAACATGAATATTGTTAACATGGAAATTAACGTCAAACATTATTATTATTAGCCGTTTGCCTTAAAAATATGGGTGTTTACACCCTGTCTAGTTATGTCAACATTGACAGGTTAGGCGGCCATCTTGGAAAGGTCATGTTTTACTTGTGCGACGTCATCAGGTGATGGCCTCCTCCCAGCGTGACGTCATCGACTTTTCCGCCCTTGAAAAAGAGTTGCGGACGAACGTGGAGTCCGAACGCAAATACAAACGGGAGAACGACGCGAAGCTGCGAGCCGTCAGTCAGGGCGTGTCCTCCTACCAGCAGTTCAGGTCAGATTGACCTCTGACCCCTACCCTCGGCAACACACTGAGGGACAATGTTTGTCTTTATTTAGAGACATGGTTCTTACCTGTCACCTGAAACCGCTGGACCAGGATGACAAGAACGCTCCCCGCAAACAACCATGGAACCCTTTGGTTGGCCCCGACATCAAGCGCGCCATGACCCCTGACCCTGATTACACACATGACTCCTAATTCTTCACAATGTGATGGTATCGATATTAGACATCAGTCCGATATCATGAAAAAAAAACAAGTATTTGATGATATCAGCTTGCGTGTAAAATGTGTTATAAAACAAGCAGTCATGCAGTGTTTCATTGTGGTCATTTGTGATATCATGTGCGATACAAGTAGTCCTGCAGAGTGTTTACTTCTGTGTGATATCATGTGCAATAAAAGCAGTTCTGCAGTTTTTACTTGTGCGTGATATCATGTGCGATACAAGCAGTCCTGCAGCGTGTTTAGTTGTATGTGATATCTTGTACGATACAAGCAGTCCTGCAGAGTGTTTTACTTGTGTGTGATATCATGTGCGATAAAAGCAGTCCTGCAGCGTGTATGATATCATGTGCGATACAAGCAGTCCTGCAGTGTTTACTTGTCTGTGATAACAAGTGCGATACAACAGTCCTGCAGCCTGTTTACTTGTATGTGATATCATATGCAATACAAGCAGGTCTGCAGAGTGTTTACTTGTGTGTGATATCATATCCGATGCAAGCAGTCCTGCAGCGTGTTTACTTTTGTTTGATATCATGTGCGATAAAAACAGTCCTGCAGGGAGTTTACACCTGTGTAATATATTATGCGAGACAAGCAGTCCTGCAGTGTGTATACTTTGTGTGATATCATGTCGGATACAAATAGTCCCGCAGCGTGTTTACTTGTGTTTGATATCATTAACGATACAGCAGTCCTGCAGCGTGTTTACTTGTGTGTGATATCATGTGCAATACAAGCAGTCCTGCACCGTGTTTACTTGTGTGTGATATCATGTGCAATACAAGCAGTCCTGCAGTTTTTACTTGTCTGTGATAACATGTGCGATACAAGCAGTCCTGCAGCTTGTTTACTTGTATGTGATTACATATGCAATACAAGCAGTTCTGCAGTGTGTTTACTTGTGTGTGATATCGTATCCGATACAAGCAGTCCTGCAGCGTGTTTACTCCTGTTTGATATCATGTCGGATACAAGCAGTCCTGCAGCTTGTGTGTGATATTATGTGGGATACAAGTAGTCCTGCAGCTTGTGTGTGATATTATTTGGGATACAAGCAGTCCTGCAGAGTGTTTACTTCTTTGTGATATTATGTGCAATACAGGCAGTCCTGCAGAGTGTTTACTTCTTTGTGATATTATGTGCGATACAGGCAGTCCTGCAGAGTGTTTACTTCTGTGTGATATTTTATGCGATACAAGAAGTCCTGTAGTGTGTATACTTGTGTGTGATATCATGTCCGATACAAATAGTCCCGCAGCGTGTTTACTTGTGTTTGATATCATGTCCGATATAGCAGTCATGCAGCATGTTTACTTGTGTGTGATATTATGTGCGATACAAGCAGTCCTGCAGAGTGTTTTTTTCTCTGTGATATTATGTGTGATACAAGCAGTCCTGCAGAGTGTTTACTTTTGTGTGATAGATTATGCGACACAAGCAGTCCTGCAGTGTGTAAATCTGTGTGTGACATAATGTCCGATACAAATAGTCCCCCAGCGTGTTTACTTGTGTGTGATGTCATGTGCGATACAAGCAGTCCTGCAGCCTGTTTACTTGTATGTGATATCATATGCAATACAAGCAGTTCTGCAGAGTATTTACTTGTGTTTGATATCATGTCGGATACAAGCAGTCCCGCAGCTTGTGTGTGATATTATGTGCGATACAAGTAGTCCTGCAGAGTGTTTACTTCTGTGTGATATAATGTGCGATACAAGCAGTCCTGCAGGGAGTTTACACTTGTGTAATATACGATACAAGCAGTCCTGCAGTGTGTATACTTGTGCGTGATATCATGTCCGATACAAATAGTCCCGCTGCGTGTTTACTTGTGTTTGATATCATGTCCGATACAGTAGTCCTGCAGCGTGTTTACTTCTATGTGATATAATGTGCGATACAAGCAGTCCTGCAGGGAGTTTACACTTCTGTAATATGCGATACAAGCAGTCCTGCAGTGTGTATACTTGTGTGTGATATCATGTCCGATACAAATAGTCCCGCAGCGTGTTTACTTGTGTTTGATATCATGTGCGATACAAGCTGTCCTGCAGAATGTTTACTTCTGTGTGCTATCATGTGCGATAGGTACAGGCATTCCTGCAGGGATTTTACTTGTGTGTGATATCATGTGCAATATAAGCGGTCCTGCAGAGTGTTTACTTGTGTGTGATATCATGTGCGATACAAGCAGTCCTGCAGAATTTTTACTTCTGTGTGATATCATGTGCGATTTACAAGCAGTCCTGCAGGGAGTTTACAACTGTGTGATATTTCATGCGATACAAACAGTCCTGCAGAGTGTTTACTTGTGTGTGATATCAGGTGCGATGCAAGCAGTTCTGTGTGATATCATGTGCGATAGATACAAGCATTCCTGCAGGGAGTTTACACCTGTGTGATATTTCATGCGATACAAACAGTCCTGCAGAGTGTTTACTTGCGTGTGATATCATGTTCGATACAAGCAGTCCTGTGGCGTGTTTACTTGTGTGTGATATCATGTGCAATACAAGCAGTCCTGCAGAGTGTTTGTGTGTGATATCATGTGCGATTCAAGAAGTCCTGCAGAATATTTACTTCTGTGTGATATCATGTGCGATAGATACAAGCAGTCCTGCAGGGAGTTTACACATGTGTGATATTTCATGCGATACAAACAGTCCTGCAGGGTGTTTACTTGTGTGTGATATCATGTGCGATATAACCAGACCTGCAGAATGTTTACTTCTGTGTGATATCATGTGCGATAGATATATGTAAATACTTACTTGTGGCCTACACAAAACATAATATTGGTTCTTTTGTTAAAATGTTGCACAGATTATGTTTTACAGACCATCTTTAAGCCGCTTTCATTTGCGGGTGGTCTTTTTTACGTGCCTCCACTTCGACGAGTAGTTTTTAACACTTCCATAGCGAGTCTACTGACGGATATAAGTCAGAACTATATGCTCTGCACTCACATATTTGTAGTACTTCTCACTGGTCATCAATAATATTAATAATAAATACTTGTCAAAGTGTACTCACATATTTGTAATACTTCTCAATGGTCACCGATATAATTATTAATAAATACTTGTCAAAGTGTACTCGCATATTTGTAGTGCTGCTCACTGGTCACCGATAATATTAATAATAAATAATTGGCAACGTGTACTCACATATTTATAGTACTTCTCAATGGTCACCAATGTATTAATAATACATACTTGTCAAAGTGTACCCACATATTTGTAGTACTTCTCACTGGTCACCAATAATAATAATGATAATAATATTAATAATAAATACTTGTCAAAGTGTACTCACATATTTGTAGTGCTGCTCACTGGTCACCGATAATATTAATAATGAATAATTGTCAACGTGTACTCACATATTTATAGTACTTCTCAATGGTCACCAATATATTAATAATACATACTTGTCAAAGTATACCCACATATTTGTAGTACTTCTCACTGGTCACCAATAATAATAATGATAATAATAAATAATAAATACTTGTCAAAGTGTAATCACATATTTGTAATACTTCTCACTGGTCGTCAATAATATTAATAATAAATACTTGTCAAAGTGTACTCACATATTTGTAGTACTTCTCACTGGTCATCAATAATATCAATAATAAATACTTGTCAAAGTATACTCACATATTTGCAGTACTTTTCAATGGTCACCGATATAATTAATAATAAATAATTGTCAAAGTGTACTCATATATTTGTAGTTCTTCTCACTGGTCATCATTAATATTAATAAATACTCGTCAAAGATACCCACATTATTGTAGTACTTCTCACTGATCACCGATAATATTAATAATACATACTTGTCAAAGTGTACTCACATATTTGTAGTACTTCTCACTGGTCGTCAATAATATTAATAATAAATACTTGTCAAAGTGTACTCACATATTTGTAGTACTTCTCAATGGTCACCGATAATATTAATGATGAATACTTGTCAAAGTATACTCACATATTTGCAGTACTTCTCCCTGGTCATCAATAATATTAATAACAAATACTTGTCAAAGTGTACTCACATATTTGTAGTACTTCTCACTGGTCATCAATAACATTAATAATAAATACTTGTCAAAATGTACTCACATATTTGTAGTATTTCTCAATGGTCACCGATATAATTAATAATAAATAATTGTCTCCTCTCTGAGCTGCAACCTTATCGTGGTAGAGGAGTTTGCGTGTCCCAATGATCCTAGGAGCTATGTTGTCCGGGGGCATAAAGCCCCCTGGTAGGGTCTCCCAAGGCAAACAGGTTCTAGGTGAGGGATCAGACAAAGAGCAGCTCGAAGACCTTTATGAAGAAGAAACATCATGGACCCAGATTTCCCTCGCCCGGACGCGGGTCACCGGGGCCCCCCTCTGGAGCCAGGCCCGGAGGTGGGGCACGATGGCGAGCGCCTGGTGGCCGGGCCTGTTCCCATGGGGCCCGGCCGGGCACAGCCCGAAGAGGCAACGTGGGTCCCCCCTCCAATGGGCTCACCACCCATAGCAGGGGCCATAGAGGTCGGGTGCATTGTGAGCTGGGCGACAGCCGAAGGCAGGGCACTTGGCGGTCCGATCCTCGGCTACAGAAGCTAGCTCTTGGGACGTGGAACGTCACGTCACTGGGGGGGAAAGAGCCTGAGCTAGTGCGCGAAGTCGAGAAATTCCGGCTGGATATAGTCGGACTCACTTCGACGCACAGCAAGGGCTCTGGAACCACTTCTCTCGAGAGGGATTGGACCCTCTTCCACTCTGGCGTTGACGGCAGTGAGAGGCGACGGGCTGGGGTGGCAATTCTTGTTTCCCCCCGGCTCAAAGCCTGTACGTTGGAGTTCAACCCGGTGGACGAAAGGGTAGCCTCCCTCCGCCTTCGGGTGGGGGGACGGGTCCTGACTGTTGTTTGTGCTTATGCACCAAACAGCAGTGCAGAGTACCCACCCTTTTTGGGAACACTCGAGGGAGTACTGGAAAGTGCTCCTCCGGGTGATTCCCTTGTCCTACTGGGAGACTTCAACGCTCACGTTGGCAACGACAGTGAAACCTGGAGAGGCGTGATTGGGAAGAATGGCCGCCCGGATCTGAACCCGAGTGGTGTTTTGTTATTGGACTTTTGTGCTCGTCACAGTTTGTCCATAACAAACACCATGTTCAAACATAAGGGTGTCCATATGTGCACTTGGCACCAGGACACCCTAGGCCGCAGTTCCATGATCGACTTTGTAGTTGTGTCATCGGATTTGCGGCCTCATGTTATGGACACTCGGGTGAAAAGAGGGGCGGAGCTTTCTACCGATCACCACCTGGTGGTGAGTTGGCTGCGATGGTGGGGGAGGATGCCGGACAGACCTGGGAGGCCCAAACACATTGTGAGGGTCTGCTGGGAACGTCTGGCAGAGTCTCCTGCCAGAGAGAGTTTCAATTCCCACCTCCGGAAGAACTTTGAACATGTCACGAGGGAGGTGCTGGACATTGAGTCCGAGTGGACCATGTTCCGCACCTCTATTGTCGAGGCGGCAGATCGGAGCTGTGGCCGCAAGGTAGTTGGTGCCTGTCGGGGCGGAAATCCTAAAACCCCTTGGTGGACACCAGCGGTGAGGGATGCCGTCAAGCTGAAGAAGGAGTCCTATCGGGTCCTTTTGGCTCATAGGACTCCGGAGGCAGTGGACAGGTACCGACAGGCCAAGCGGTGTGCAGCTTCAGCGGTCGCGGAGGCAAAAACTCGGACATGGGAAGAGTTCGGGGAAGCCATGGAAAACGACTTCCGGACGGCTTCGAAGCGATTCTGGACCACCGTCCGCCGCCTCAGGAAGGGGAAGCAGTGCACTATCAACACCGTGTATGGTGCGGATGGTGTTCTGCTGACCTCGACTGCGGATGTTGTGGATAGGTGGAAGGAATACTTCGAAGACCTCCTCAATCCCACCAACACGTCTTCCTATGAGGAAGCAGTGCCTGGGGAATCTGTGGTGGTCTCTCCTATTTCTGGGGCTGAGGTCGCTGAGGTAGTTAAAAAGCTCCTCGGTGGCAAGGCCCCAGGGGTGGACGAGATCCGCCCGGAGTTCCTTAAGGCTCTGGATGCTGTGGGGCTGTCTTGGTTGACAAGACTTTGCAGCATCGCGTGGACATCGGGGGCGGTACCTCTGGATTGGCAGACCGGGGTGGTGGTCCCTCTCTTTAAGAAGGGGGACCGGAGGGTGTGTTCCAACTATCGTGGGATCACACTCCTCAGCCTTCCCGGTAAGGTTTATTCAGGTGTACTGGAGAGGAGGCTACGTCGGATAGTCGAACCTCGGATTCAGGAGGAACAGTGTGGTTTTCGTCCTGGTCGTGGAACTGTGGACCAGCTCTATACTCTCGGCAGGGTTCTTGAGGGTGCATGGGAGTTTGCCCAACCAGTCTACATGTGCTTTGTGGACTTGGAGAAGGCATTCGACCGTGTCCCTCGGGAAGTCCTGTGGGGAGTGCTCAGAGAGTATGGGGTATCGGACTGTCTCATTGTGGCGGTCCGTTCCCTGTACGATCAGTGCCAGAGCTTGGTCCGCATTGCCGGCAGTAAGTCGAACACATTTCCAGTGAGGGTTGGACTCCGCCAAGGCTGTCCTTTGTCACCGATTCTGTTCATAACTTTTATGGACAGAATTTCTAGGCGCAGTCAAGGCGTTGAGGGGTTCCGGTTTGGTAACCGCAGGATTAGGTCTCTGCTTTTTGCAGATGATGTGGTCCTGATGGCTTCATCTGACCGGGATCTTCAGCTCTCGCAGCCGTTTCGCAGCCGAGTGTGAAGCGACCGGAATGAGAATCAGCACCTCCAAGTCCGAGTCCATGGTTCTCGCCCGGAAAAGGGTGGAGTGCCATCTCCGGGTTGGGGAGGAGACCCTGCCCCAAGTGGAGGAGTTCAAGTACCTAGGAGTCTTGTTCACGAGTGAGGGAAGAGTGGATCGTGAGATCGACAGGCGGATCGGTGCGGCGTCTTCAGTAATGCGGACGTTGTACCGGTCCGTTGTGGTGAAGAAGGAGCTGAGCCGGAAGGCAAAGCTCTCAATTTACCGGTCGATCTACGTTCCCATCCTCACCTATGGTCATGAGCTTTGGGTCATGACCGAAAGGATAAGATCACGGGTACAAGCGGCTGAAATGAGTTTCCTCCGCCGTGTGGCGGGGCTCTCCCTTAGAGATAGGGTGAGAAGCTCTGCCATCCGGGAGGAACTCAAAGTAAAGCCGCTGCTCCTTCACATCGAGAGGAGCCAGATGAGGTGGTTCGGGCATCTAGTCAGGATGCCACCCGAACGCCTCCCTAGGGAGGTGTTTAGGGCACGTCCAACCGGTAGGAGGCCACGGGGAAGACCCAGGACACGTTGGGAAGACTATGTCTCCCGGCTGGCCTGGGAACGCCTCGGGATCCCCCGGGAAGAGCTAGACGAAGTGGCTGGGGAGAGGGAAGTCTGGGTTTCCCTGCTTAGGCTGTTGCCCCCGCGACCCGACCTCGGATAAGCGGAAGATGATGGATGGATGGATGGATAATTGTCAAAGTGTACTCACATATTTGTAGTGCTTCTCACTGGTCATCATTAATATTAATAAATACTCGTCAAAGAGTACCCACATATTTGTAGTACTTCTCACTGGTCACCGATAATATTAATAATAAATACTTGTCAAAGTGTTCTCACATATTTGTAATACTTCTCACTGGTCAACAATCATATTAATAATAAATACTTGTCAAAGTGTACTCACATATTTGTAGTACTTCTCAATGGTCACCGATATAATTAATAAGAAATAATTGTCAAAGTGTACTCACATGTCACAAAAAGGGACAAGGTGCACTTTGAACAGCAGGCGGCGCTGGCGAGACGTGCACGTTCTAACCTCACGTGAACGCGCGGGGGTTTGAGCGTGCGGTCACGTGAGTGGAGGCTGACCCCAGTGCTAGAGGACGATGAGAAAAGACATCTCACTCCGACTTGTTCACCGAACACCGTCACCTCCTGTGTCAGGACACGGTTTTTGAGAGCCACCGGCAGACAGGTAGACACGCACGCCGGACATCATCTTCGTCAACATCATCATCAGTTCTCGTTCACAGCTGCTCTTTAATTGTGAGTTTGTTGTGTGTTTTGTGTTTGTTGTGTGTGTCTTACTTGGCTGAAAAAGGAGAAATGAAGGAGGAAGTCATGAAGATTCTTAATGAGGCGCCAAGCTCCAGGAAACTTCTTTTGGAAAACTACGACAACTTTCTCAATGTGGCTGAATACTGCTACTACAACTATACACAACAACAGGCAAGTACTACTACAAGTATACACAACAGGCAAGTACTACTACAACTATACACAACAACAGACAAGTACTACTACAAGTATACACAACAACAGGCAAGTACTACTACAACTATACACAAAAACAGGCAAGTACTACTACTAATATACACAACAGGCAAGTACTACTACAACTATACACAACAACAGGCAAGTACTACTACAAGTATACACAACAAAAGGGAAGTACTACCACAAGTATACGCAACAACCGGAAAGTACTACTACAAGTATACAGAACAACAGGCAAGTACTACTACAATTATACACAACAACAGGCAAGTACTACTACAAGTATACACAACAACAGGCAAGTACTACTACAACTATACACAACAACAGGCAAGTACTACTACAATTATACACAACAGGCAAGTACTACTACAATTATACAAAACAACAGGCAAGTACTACTACAAGTATACACAACAACAGGGAAGTACTACTACATTCATACACAACAACAGGTAAGTACTACTACAATTATACACAACAACAGGCAAGTACTACTACATGTATACACAACAACAGGCAAGTACTACTACAATCATATAAACCAACAGGCAAGTACTACTACAAGTATACACAACAACAGACAAGTACTACTACAAGCATACACAGCAACAGACAAGTACTACTACAAGTATACAGAACAACAGGCAAGTACAACTACAAGTATACACAACAACAGGCAAGTACAACTATAAGTATACACAACAACAGACAAGTACTACTTCAAGTACACACAACAACAGGCGAGTACTACAAGTATACACAACAACAGGCAAGTACTACTACAACTATACACGACAACAGGCAAGTACTACTACAACTATACACAACAACAGGCAAGTACTACTACATGTATAAACAACAACAGACAAGTACAACTACAACAATACACAACAACAGGAAAGTACTACTACAAGTATACACAACAACAGGCAAGTACTACTACAATTATACACAACAACAGACAAGTACTACTACAAGTATACACAACAACAGGCAAGTACTACTACAATTATAATATAATAATAATAATAATGGATTAGATTTATATCGCGCTTTTCGATTGTTATATACTCAAAGCGCTCACAATTATACACAACAACAGGCAAGTACTACTACAATTATACACAACAACAGGCAAGTACTACTACAATTATACACAACAATAGACAAGTACAACTACAAGTATACAAAACAACAGACAAGCACTACTACAAGTATACAGAACAACAGGCAAGTACTACTACAAGTATACACAACAACAGACAAGTACTACTACAAGTATACACATCAACAGGCAAGTACTACTACAATTATACACAACAACAGGCAAGTACTACTACAAGTATACACAACAACAGACAAGTACTACTACAAGTATACACATCAACAGGCAAGTACTACTACAATTATACACAACAACAGGCAAGTACTACTACAAGTATACACAAAAACAGACAAGTACTACTACAAGTATACGCAACAATAAGGCAAGTACTGATACTAGTATGTTCCTACTACAACTATACACAACAACAGGCAAGTACTACTACTAGTATACGTTACTACTACAACTATATCCAACAACAGGCAAGTACTACTACTAGTATACGTTACTACTACAACTATACTCAACAACAGGCGAGTACTACTACAACAAAACAACAGGCAAGCACTGCTACTAATCTGATCCTACTACAACTATACACAACAACAGGCAAGTTCTACTATTAGTATACGTTACTACTACAACTATACACAACAACAGGCAAGTACTACTACAACTATACACAATAGCAGGCAAGTACTGATACTAGTATGTTCCTATTACAACTATACACAATGCTGATGTAGAGCTTGAAGTTGTGCGACATCACCTCCACAACAGACCTTAAGATGGACTCAAAAGCCAATAACTACATCCGCAAATGGCTGGGCCTTCCCAGATTTCTTTCTAACATGGCACTGTTTGGAAGAACCATTCTGAAGCTGCCATTGAAATCCATCAGCTCGGGCTACAAACAAGTGAAGGTGAGGCTCGTGTTCGAGCTCACAGACTCACCTGATCCGTCTGTCCATAACACCAAGACCTAAGTCTGTACAGGGCGTAAGTGGAATGCTACGCAGACAGTACACCAGGCCATCGTCCGACTGAAACACCAGGAGATGGTAGGACAGATACAGTCTGGCAGAGCCGGCTTCGATGGGGAACAGCATTCAAGATGTGGTCCAAAGCCTCAATGAAGGAAAGAAAAGATCTAGTGATCTCAGAAGTGGTCAACATGAAAGAGGAGAGCTATATGATCAAGGCTGTGGGCCAACAGAGGCAAGGGAAATGGACCAATTGGCAGGCCGTTGTCAACAGAGTTGTTACGTGGGCAGACATGTGGAAGATGCCCCAGTCGAGGGCTAAGTTTCCTCATCAGGACCACGTACGATACCCACCCCAGTCCCGGGAACTTGCATGTGTGGTACGGGGCATAGGTGACCTGCCAGCTCTGTGACTCCCAGAACCCAAGCTTGCTTCACATTCTTTCTGGCTGCAAGGTAGCTTTGTTATGGATGGCGGCACGACCCCGTCCTGCGGAAGCTAGCTGAAATCCTGGAGGCACGCAGAGTGGAAGCAAATGGGGCCAGTCCGGGAACAGCTCAGTGGTCGATTAAGTTTGTCAAGCAAGGTGGTCGGCCTCGAAGCAGCAGCAAGAGCATCCAGTCCCTCCTGTCAACCGGCGGCGAGTGGAACATGAGGCTTGATCTAGATCGTCAGTTGAAGTTCCCTCAAGAGATTACAACAACCTCGTTACGCCCAGGCATTGTCCTGTGGTCCACCTCTACTAAAACTGTCATCATGGAAGAACTAACAGTGTCATGGGAAGAGGAAATGGAGGCTGCCTTTAAAAGAAAGAGGGACAAATATTCAGAGCTGGCAAGCGAGTGCGCACAAGCAGGATGGAGACTCTTCACCTATCCAGTTGAAGTTGGCTGTAGAGGCGACACTGGAGCATCCACCCAGCGGCTCCTAAAGTCTCTCGGGATCAAAGGCTCCAATCTAAAGAAGGCCCTCAAAGCCCTGGCAGAGGAATCAGAACAAGGGAGCTTCTGGTTGTGGCTCAGAAGAAACAACAAGGCTTGGGGAAAGCAGGGCACGTAGACAGGGGGAAGTAACATGGGTCCCGGGGTGCTGGAATAGCAGCACCTTGAGACCCATGTTATGGTATGCGGTCAGGCCCACGCTTGACTCAGGGAGATGGACATCCCTGCCATGCATAGTCCCTTAGGACTCTTTCCATATTCACAACAGCAATAACACTGGGGTTAGAATGTGGGTACAGTATGGATCCTTCTGCTCCACCACCCAGAGCTGTTCCGGGATTAAACGAGTGAAACATCCGTGAAGGGTGGCTCCCGGCTGACGACCCTGCAGCCAGCATTACATGGCACTGTCGGAGGTGCGTCAGGCAGTAATGCCCTGCAAGTGTTAACTTGTGCTTACATCTACAACTATACACAACAACAGGCATGTACTACTAATAGTATGTTCCTACTACAATTATACACAACAGGCAAGTACTACTACAACAAAACACAACAACAGGCAATTACTGCTACTACTGTGTTCCTACTACAACTATACACAACAGCAGGGAAATACCACTATGTTACTACTACAACTATACACAACAATATGGAGTTACTATTAGTATTTTACTACTGCAACTATACAAAACAACAGGCAAGTACTACTACTAATATGTTACTACTACAACTATTGTATACACAACAACAGGTAATTACTATTAGTATGTTACTACTGCAACTATACACAACAACAGGCAACTACTACTACTAGTATGTTACTACTACAACTATACACAACAACAGGCAAGAACTTCTACTAGTATGTTACTACTACAACTATACACTACAACAGGCAAGTACTACTATGTTTCTACTACAACTATACACAACAAAAGGCAGGTACTACTAATAGTAGTATGTTACCACTACAAATATACTCAACAACAGTTTAGTACTACTCTGTTACTACAACAACTATACACAACAGGTTAGTACTAATATGTTGCTGCAACACCTATACACAACAACAGGTAAGTACTACTATGTAACTACAACAACTATACACAACAACAAGCAAGTACTACTATGTTACTACTACAACTATACACAACAATATGGAGTTACTATTAGTATTTTACTACTACAACTATACAAAACAACAGGAGAGTACTACTACTAGTATGGTACTACTACAACTATACGCAACAACAGGTATTTACTATTAGTATGTTACTACTGCAACTATACACAACAACAGGCAAGTACTACTACTGGTATGTTAGTTCTACAACTATACACAACAACAGGCAAGTACTACTACTAGTATGTTACTACTACAACTATACACTACAACAGGCAAGTACTACTATGTTTCTACTACAACTATACACAACAACAGGACAGTACTACTCATAGTAGTATGTTACTACTACAAATATACTCAACAACAGGCTAGTACTCCTCTGTTACTACAACGTCTATACAAAACAAGTTAGTACTACTATGTTACTACAACAACTAGTACTAATATGTTACTTGCTGCAACACCTATACACAACAACTTGCAAACACTACTATGTTACTACAAAAACTATACACAACAACAAGCAAGTACTTCTATGTTACTACAACAACTATACACAACAACAAGCAAGTACTACTATGTTAGTACAACAACTATATACAATGACAGGCAAGTACTACTATGTTACTGTAATGACTATACACAACAACAGGCAAGTAGTAATTTGTTACTACAACAAATATACACAAAAAAGGCAAGTATTACTATGTTAGTACAAAAACTGTACACAACAACATGTTTCAAATTAATGTTTTGACAACAACAATAGGCTAGTAGTACTACTTCTATTTTACTACAACAAAAAACAACAAGCTAGTACTACAATGTGACTACAACAAATATACACAACAACAGGCAAGTACTATTATGTTACTACAACAAAATATACTCAACAACTGGCAAGTACTACTATGTTACTACAACTAAACCCAACAACAGGGTAGTACTACTATCTTACTACAACAAATATACACAACAACAGGCGAGTATTATTATATTACTACAACAACTATACACAATAACAGGCAAGTACTACTATGTTACTACAACAAATATACACAACAACAGGCAAGTACTACTATGTTACTACAACAAATATACACAACTACAGGCTAGTACTATTTTATTACTACAACTACTATACACAACAGGCAAGTACTGCTATGTTATTACAACAACTATACACAACAACAGGCAAGTACTACTATGTTACTACAACAAATATACACAACTACAGGCAAGTACTACTATATTACTACAACTGCTATACACAACAACGGGCAAGTACTACTATGTTACTACATCAACTGTACACAACAACAAGCAAGTAGTACTATGTTACTGCAACAACTATATACAATGACAGGCAAGTTGTACTTTGTTACTACAACAAATATACACAAAAAAGGCAAGTATTACTATGTTAGTACAAAAACTGTACACAACAACATGCTTCAAATTAATGTTATGACAACAACAATAGGCCAGTAGTACTACTTCTCTTTTACTACAACCAAATACAACAAGTTAGTACTACTATGTGACTACAACAAATATACTCAACAACAGGTAAGTACTACTATGTAACTACAACATCTATGCACAACAACAGGCAAGTACTACTATGTTACTACAACAACTATACACAACAACAGGCAAGTACTACTACATTACTACAGCTACTATACACAACAACAGGCGAGTACTATTATATTACTACAACCATACACAACAACAGGCAAGTACTACTATGTTACTACAACACATATACACTACAGGCTAGTACTACTATATTACTACAACTACTATACACAACAACAGGCAAGTACTACTATGTTACTACAACAACTATACACAACAACAGGCAAGTATTACTATGTTACCACAACAACTATACACAACAACAGGCATGTACTACTATGTTACTACAACAAATATACACAACTACAGGCAAGTACTACTATATTGCTACAACTACTATACACAACAACGGGCAAGTACTACTAAATTACTACAACTAAACACAACAACAGGGTAGTACTACTATCTTACTACAACAAATATACACAACAACAGGTTTATTACTACAACTATACACAACAACAGGCAAGTACTACTATGTTACTACAACAAATATACACAACAACAGGCAAGTACTACTTTGTTACTACAACAAATATACACAACTACAGGCAAGTACTACTAGATTACTACAACTACTATACACAACAACAGGTAAGTACTACAATGTTACTACAACAACTATGCACAACAACAGGCAAGTACTACTATGTTACTACAACAACTATACACAACAACATGCAAGTACTACTATGTTACTACATCAAATATACACAACTACAGGCAAGTACTACTATATTACTACAACTACTATACACAACAACGGGCAAGTCCTACTATGTTACTACAACTAAACACAACAGGGTAGTACTACTATCTTACTACAACAAATATACACAACAACAGGCGAGTACTTTGATATTACTACAACAACTATACACAACAACAGGCTAGTACTACTATGTTACTACAACAAATATACACAACAACAGGCAAGTACTACTATGTTACTACAACAAATATATACAACTACAGGCAAGTAATACTATATTACTACAACTACTATACACAACAACAGGTAAGTACTACTATGTTACTACAACAAATATACACAACTACAGGCAAGTACTACTATGTTACTACAACAAATATACAGAACTACAGGCAAGTACTACTATATTACTACAGCTACTATACACAACAACAGGCAAGTAGTACTATGTTACTACAACAAATATACACAACTACAGGCAAGTACTACTATATTACTACAACTACTATACACAACAACAGGTAAGTACTACTATGTTACTACAACAAATATACACAACTACAGGCAAGTACTACTATGTTACTACAACAAATACACAACTACAGGCAAGTACTACTACATTACTACAGCTACTATACACAACAACAGGCAAGTAGTACTATGTTACTACAACAAATATATACAACTACAGGCAAGTACTACTATATTACTACAACTACTATACACAACAACAGGCAAGTACTACTATGTTACTACAACAACTATACACAACAGGCAAGTATTACTATTTGTTACTACAAAAAATATACACAACAGGCAAGTACTACTATGTTACTACAACAAATATACACATCAACTTTCAAGCACTACTATGTTACTACAACAACACTACACAAAAGGTAAGTACTACTACTACTACTATTACTACATCAATGTTAGTACTGCTACTGTCTTTACACAGTAGTCACAAGAAGCCCACGAAAGTCAGTAGTACACGTGGGTTAGTAATAAAGAGTGCATGCATGATTTCAGTTTGTTTGCTAAGCTAGCAGTTTTTTGTGACACTATACTAATCTAACGGGCTGTGGTCATGTGACAGTCAGGTGATGATAGCTTAAAGGCGTTGGAGGAGACCAAGAAGCTGACCGCCCAATCGCTGGCGAGCATCGCTTACCAGGTTAGCACGTTAGCTACTAGCGTGCTAAGTCTGCTGGATGCTCAGACCAATCAGCTTCGCCACATGGAGTCATCCATCAACCTGATTGGTCAGGTCAGTCTCCTCTAAGTGTGTGTGTGTGTGTGTGTGTGTGTGTGTGTGTGTGTGTGTGTGTGTGTGTGTGTGTGTGTGTGTGTGTGTGTGTGTGTGTGTGTGTGTGTGTGTGTGTGTGCGTGCGTGCGTGCATGTGTGTGTGTAGTAATTATCCTCATGAGAAGAAATAAGTGGATAAAAGAAAGAAGCATCTTGTTTTCTGCGTGTGATGCGTTTACTGACACTCAATAACAAAGATGCATGGATGGATGGAAGGATAGGATGGATGATGGAATGATGGATAGATGGATGGAAGGATGAATGGACAGATGGATGGATGGATGACAGATGGATAGATGGAAGTATGAATGGGCAGACGGAGAGATGGATGGAAGGATGAATGCACAGATGAAAGGATGAATAGATGATAGATGGATGGATGAATGGATGGATAGATGATGGATTGATAGATGATGGATTGATAGATGAATGGATGGATGGGATAATGGATAGATAGATGGACAGATGAATGGATGATGGATGGATAGATTGATAGATGGATGGATGTTGGATTGATAAATGGATTTATGATGGATGGATTAATTGATAGATGGATAGGTGATGATGGATTGATATTTTGAAAGATGGATGAATGATAGATACTGTAGATCAGGGGTGTCAAACGTAAGGCCAGGTTTTATCCGGCCTGCGGGATGAGTTTGCGAAGTATAAAAATGAGCCGAAATTTTTTACTGAAAAAACTGCTGTTCTAGATATGTCCACTATATGTCGCAACAGCAATTATTTTTATCTTTCTGATCTAGATTATGCTAGTGCACCATTCGAGGTAAATGAGCAAACTACATAAATAACATCCTGTAATTTGATTTTGTTATTTTTTTTATCCTGATAGATAGAAAATTAGTTGACTGCTGAACATTATTAACATAATTTATTTAAAAAGTATAAATAACGATGTGGAGGGAGGCGTGGCCTGCAGTCCTGCAACAAAGCAGGGTGTGCCAGGAACGAATTTGAGATCAGCGACAGGTGCGTAGATGGCCCACCTGGGCGTGCTTATCTAATCACCTGTCGCTCTGTTAAAGGCAGCAGCTGGGAAGGAGAGAGGGGGGGTGATGGTGGGGCACGAGCAAGAGCGAGACTGACAAAAAGACAATTGCTAAAAAGCACAAAGACAGTTTATTGCAAAATAGAACATTCTCGTAAAACTGGAAGAGCCTGGCATGTCGGTGATTGGTGATCCGAAAAACCAGAAAGTGCAAGTTTTCCACACGACAAATAAAGATAGAATACTATTAGCCGCAAAATGTAAGTGTAAAACAAACCCGACAACATTATGATTTGTACATTTTCAGAATGTGCTTGTTCTATTTTTAAACAAAGAAAACAATCTATATTTGTCTTTATTTTTAAGTTATCGTGCCGTGATTTTACCAGTCCGGCCCACTTGGGAGAAGATTTTTCTCCATGTGGCCCCCCGTCTAAAATGAGTTTGACACCCTTGCTGTAGATAGTCAAATGAAAGGATGGATAGATGGATGAATGGATGATAGATGGATAGACGGGTGGATGATAAACGGATGATGGATAGATAAATGGACAGATGAAAAGATGGATGGATGGCTGGATAGACGGATATACAGATGTGGTGCCTGTATCAATGACGTGTGTGTTGTGCTCCTCATCCAACATGAGACGGTGGAGATGCATCGTGAGAAAGTTTCTCGCAGAGAAATCGGTATTTTCACGGCGGTCAGACAAGTCCCACGTGGACCAAAGATCCTCCCGCCTCCTCAGCCTGCTGCCGGCTCGCAGTCCCGCCCTCCGTACAGCCGGCGTCCAATCAGCTACCAGCAGCTGGATTGCATCGGTCATGGCTTGAAGGTGAGCGACTCTCACATGACCTCATTAGTATTACAACATGGCACACCTGTCACATGACCTCATTAGTATTCCACCATGGCACACCTGTCACATGACCTTATTAGTATTCATACATTGAACACCTGTCACATGACCTTATTTGTATTCCAACATGGCACACCGGTCACTTGACCTCATTAGTATTCATACATAGAACATAAGTCACATGACCTTGTTAGTATTCATGCATAGAACACCTGTTACATGACCTCATTAGTATTCAAACATGGAACACCTGTCACATGACCTCATTAGTAGTCATGCATAGAACATAAGTCACATGACCTTGTTAGTATTCATGCATAGAACACCTGTCACATGACCTCATTAGTAGTCATACATAAAACACCTGTCACAACACCTCAGTATTCCAACATGGCACACCTGTCACATGACCTCATTAGTATTCATACATAAAACCCCTATCACATGACCTCATTAGTATTTATGCATAGAACACCTGTCACATGACCTCATTAGTATTCATGCATAAAACACCTGTCGTATGACCTCAGTAGTATTCATGAATAGAACACCTGTCAAATGACCTCATTAGGTTTCATGTATCAACCATATGTTACATGGTCTCATTAGTACTCATGCATAGAACACCTGTCAAATGACCTCATTAGGTTTCATGCATAGAACACCTGTCACATGACCTCATTAGGTTTCATGCATAGAACACCTGTCACATGACCTCGCTAGTATTCATACATACAACATCTGTCACATGACCTCATTAGTATTAATTCATAGAACACCTGTCACATGACCTCATTAGTATTCATTCATACATAGAACATAAGCCACATGACCTCGTGAGTGTTCATGCATACAACACCTGTCACATAACCTCATTAGTATTCATGCATAGAACACCTGTCACATGACCTCGCTAGTATTCATACATACAACATCTGTCACATGACCTCATTAGTATTAATTCATAGAACACCTGTCACATGACCTCATTAGTATTCACACATAAAACACCTGTCACGTGACCTCATTAGTAATCATGCATAGAACACCTGTCACATGACCTCATTAGTATTCAAACATAAAACACCTGTCACATGACCTCATTAGTATTCACACATAAAACACCTGTCACATGACCTCATTAGTATTCACACATAAAACACCTGTCACATGACCTCATTAGTATTCACGCATAGAACACATGTCACATGACCTCATTAGTATTCATGCATACAACACCTGTCACATAACCTCATTAGTATTCATGCATAGAACACCTGTCACATGACCTCATTAGTATTCATACATACAACATCTGTCACATGACCTCATTAGTATTAATTCATAGAACACCTGTCACATGACCTCATTAGTATTCATTCATACATAGAACATAAGTCACATGACCTCGTTAGTGTTCATGCATAGAACAACTGTCACATGACCTCATTAGTATTCAAACATGGAACACCTGTCACATGACCTCATTAGTATTCATACATAAAACACCTGTCACATGACCTCATTAGTATACATGCATAGAACACCTGTCACATGACCTCATTAGTATTCACACATAAAACACCTGTCACGTGACCTCATTAGTAATCATGCATAGAACACCTGTCACATGACCTCATTAGTATTCAAACATAAAACACCTGTCACATGACCTCATTAGTATTCACACATAAAACACCTGTCACATGACCTCATTAGTATTCACACATAAAACACCTGTCACATGACCTCATTAGTATTCACGCATAGAACACATGTCACATGACCTCATTAGTATTCACACATGAAACACCCGTCACATGACCTCATTAGTATTCACACATAAAACACCTGTCACATGACCTCATTAATATTCACACATAAAACACCTGTCACATGACCTCATCAGTATTCATGCATAGAACACCTGTCACATGACCTCATTAGTATTCATACATAAAACACCTGTCACATCACCTCCTTAGTATTCCAACATGGCACAGCTGTCACATGACCTCATTAGTATTCATGCATAGAGCACCTGTCACATGACCTCATTAGTATTCATGCATAGAACACCTGTCACATGACCTCATTAGTATTCATGCATAAAACACTAACAACAAGACAAACAAGCAGGACATTCTTGCTGAAAGGAAGTGGCGACTGTAACAGGAAGCTCAACTTCCTGTTTTCTGTCTACACACACGCACGCACACACGTATGTTTGCTTTCGGAGTGGAATCCAGCTTTGATAAAAGTGCTTAACACTCACACGCTCAAACACGCACGCACACCTTTGTTCAGCGTGGGAAAATATTTGCTGAGCTTCATTATAGTGTGAGACTGAGGCTTCATTCATGGTGCCCCCCCTCCCGCTTTTCACCCGCCCCTTTCATCCTCCCCCAATGCCCCCCCCCCCCCCCCCCCCCCGCCACCCGCGCCCATTGGACCCCTTCCCCCCAGCTCCCTGGGAAGCAATTGGAGGGCGCAGAAAACATCAGGAAGCAGGCATCCTCCATCAGGTGGGTTTTCACCGCTCTGACTCCGCCTCCACCTGAGAGAAGTCTTCCTACTGGTCTGTTCTTGCTTTCAGCTGCAAAGTGCCTCCTGCGGGTCTCCCGTGTCCCGTGGCGCCCCCTAGTGGCAGGTAACTTGAAGCACGCAGTGACGTCTTGCAAATATTATAAAGTGTATGTTCTTTGACACCGGTTGACTGTGAAATTGCAACTGCCCAGTCTGGACCCTCACGTTCAGACCCCTTATAGTTTCTCGACAGGACCACCTACTGGTTGAATGTAAAATAGCAACATCCAAAGAACAGTTGTTTGAGAAGCTTGGATCACTTTATAACAATTAATATTTACAATTGTAGTCCAAAAAACTTTAAAAAATAGTTACTAAGTAAATTAGAAGTTACTTAATATTTGAGTAGGTTTTTTTTACGTAGTATTTACCTGCTTGTACTTAAGTAATTATTTGGATGACTACTTTTTACTTTTATTATTCTAAAGTAACGGTTGGGATACTCTACCCACCCACTTGTCAATATTACGACGTTTTGTCCACCAGCTCGACTTTTGGCAAGCCTGTGGCTCCGCCCACCATCCCCACTGACTGGCGGGCTCCGCCTGAAGACGACATCTTACCTGCACCTGGCGATGACGCTCCGCCCTCTCCGCCCGACTTTTTTGAGATGCCGATGGCTCCGCCCCCTCCGCCCGACGACTACGAGACCTCGCCGGTAGCCCAACCCCTTCTACCTGACTCCCTGGACGTGGTCCAACCTGTAACTCCGCCCCTGTGTCTGGAGACAGGTGAGGACCAAGCGATGTTTGCCGCCCGTCACCTCGGTAACCATGACGACGTGACGCGTTTGTTCAGTGCTGGAGGAGAGCAGCCTCCCGCCGCCGTCTCCCCCGCCCACTGACGACGACGCCTTTCCTGCACTGTCCAATGATGAGCTTCCAGCCCCGCCCCCATCAAGCCAGGAAGTAGACGGTAGTATTTGTTAGCATTACCCACACACACACACACACACACACTTTTTTGTTTTATTTCTTTCTATAACTTAAGTTCAAAATTTACAAACAAACATATGAACAAAAACACGCTCACTCACACGCTAGCTTCCGGCATTCCGTACTTAAATAGTGTGTTTTCAAAAGCAATAGGACACTCAAAAACTGTGTAAAGTAATAGGGTACTTAAACAGTGTGTTTTTAAAACCATTAGGGTACTTATTTACTGTGTTTTCACAAGTATTAAGGTACTTAATCAGTGTTTTTAAAAGCAATATGATACTTAAATTTTGTGTTTTCAAAAGCAATAAGTTACTTAAATAGTGTGTTTTCAAAAGCAATAGGGTGCTCAAATACTGTGTCTTCAAAAGCAATAGGGAACTTAAATAATGTTTTTTCAAAAGCAAAAACATTTTATTTTATTTTCTATATACGTTTATAAAGATCAAAATTTACAAACATTAACATATGAAAAAGGACACGCACACATTCACACCCTGGCTTCCGGCATTCCGGACTTAAATAATGTGTTTTCAAAAGCAATACGACACTCAAATACTGTGTTTTCAAAAGCAATAGGGTACTTAAATACTGTGTTTTCAAAAGCAATAGGACACTCAAATACTGTGTTTTCAAAAGCAATAGAGTACTTAAATACTGTGTTTTCAAAAGTAACAGGTTACCTAAACAATGCATTTTAAAAACCATCAGGGTACTTAAATACAGTGTTTTCAAAAGCAATAGGACACTCAAATCCTGTGTTTTCAAAAGCAATAGGGTACTTAAATACTGTGTTTTCAAAAGCAATAGGACACTCAAATACTGTGTTTTCAAAAGCAATAGAGTACTTAAATACTGTGTTTTCAAAAGTAATAGGTTACCTAAACAATGCGTTTTAAAAACCATCAGGGTACTTAAATACTGTGTTTTCAAAAGCAATACGACACTCAAACACTGTGTTTCCCAAGTAGTAGGGTACTTAAACAGTGTGTTTTTAAAAGCAATAGGGTACTTAAATCTTGTGTTTTCAAAAGCAATAGTGTACTTAAATAGTGTGTTTTCAAAAGCAATAGAGTACTTAAATTATGTGTTTTACAAAGTAATAGGGTACTTATTTAGTGTGTTTTCAAAAGCCATAGTGTACTTAAAACAGTTTTTTCAAAATCAGTAGTGTACTTAAATCGTGTGTTTTCAAAAGCAATAGGTTACTTAAATACTGTGTTTTCAAAAGCAATAGTTTACTTAAATCGTGTGTTTTCAAAAGTAATAGGTTACTTAAATAATGTGTTTTCAAAAAAATAGGGTACTTAAATACTGTGATTTCAAAATTAGTATGGTACTTAAATACTGTGTTTTCAAAAGCAATAAGGTACTGAAATACTGTGTTTTCAAAAGCAATAAGGTACTGTAATACTGTGTTTTCAAAAGCAAAAGGTTACTTAAATACTGTGTTTTCAAAAGCAATAGTTTACTTAAATCGTGTGTTTTCAAAAGCCATAGTGTACTTAAAACAGTTTTTTCAAAATCAGTAGTGTACTTAGATCGTGTGTTTTCAAAAGCAATAGGTTACTTAAATACTGTGTTTTCAAAAGCAATAGTTTACTTAAATCGTGTGTTTTCAAAAGTAATAGGTTACTTAAATAATGTGTTTTCAAAAAAATAGGGTACTTAAATACTGTGATTTCAAAATTAGTATGGTACTGAAATACTGTGTTTTCAAAAGCAATAAGGTACTGTAATACTGTGTTTTCAAAAGCAAAAGGTTACTTAAATACTGTGTTTTCATAAGCAATAGTTTACTTAAATCGTGTGTTTTCAAAAGCAATAGGTTACTTAAATAATGTGTTTTCAAAAAAAATAGGGTACTCAAATATTGTGTTTTCAAAGCAATAAGGTACTGAAATACTGTGTTTTCAAAAGCAACGGGATACTTAAATACTGTGTTTTCAAAAGCAATAGGGTACTTACAAATTGTGTTCTCAAAAGCAATAGGTAACTGAAATACTGTGTTTTCAAAAGCAATTGGGAACCTAAATATTGCGTTTTCAAAAGTAAAAATTAAAATTATTTCATATACCTTTATTTATAAATTTCAACATTTACAAACAGTTGAGAAACAATAATCAAAATAAATCCAACAACAGCATTACAAAACATTATAAAAACAGTACAAAGCAGCGCCACGGGGCTGTAAATTCAAAGTAACAAAAATAGAATAGAAAAAAATATATATATATAATAAACAAAGTGCAAAGCCATAGGCCATACTTGCCAACCTTGAGACCTCCGATTTCGGGAGGTGGGGGGGCGTGGTCGGGGGTGGGGCAGAGGCGTGGTCGGGCGGGGGGCGTGGTTAAGAGGGGAGGAATATATTTACATTTACAATTCACCAACTCGAGTATTTCATATATATTTCATATATATATATAAATATACATATATGTATGAAATACTGGACTTTCAGTGAATTCTAGCTGTATATATTTATTTTATTATTTATATAAATAAAAGAAATAGTTGAATCACAGACGGCACCTATCAAATACACAGTAATAAAAACACAGTTGTTCTACTAACTGTACTGTGCTTGCTGGTTACAAAAATCAACAACAACACTTACCTTTCACTATTTGAGTAACCTTTGTTCTGCCATTTATTTCTTCATTTTGCTCGTCGACGGTATAATATATTGGGTTGGAGTCAATAACCAGCCGAGGTGATGAAGTTACGTCTCTTTACTGTGGGCTTCAGAACTGACTCTCTCACTTGCCGTCAGGTGCCCAACACCACGTAAATCATTGGCCCATCAAAAAGCAACCCAATAACGCTATAGCCATCATTCACCAGGAGATGGCAACAGACAACATAGAATCACTCGATTACAGACAGCGTCGCCATGGCTGTAACTTCCTCGTTCTTCTGTTTCGTCTCCTTGTGTGTGCGTTTTTTTATTCAAATTCGTTGACGTTGTAACATGATTGGGCAGGCAAGCTGTTTATATAGTGGGAAAGCGGACGTGAAAACAGGCTGTCCCCACTCAGGTCCGCAAGGAGCTGGAGGGGGCGTGGCCTCCAGCTCCGGCTGAATTTCGGGAGAAACTTTCCGGGAGGCTTTTGGGAGAGGTGCTGAATTTCGGGAGTCTCTCGGAAAATCCGGGAGGGTTGGCAAGTATGCCATAGGCACTCACACGCTAGCTTCCGGCATGCAGTGACGTCATCATCGACCAATAACAGCTTTGCTTCCTCGCCGGTTTCCATCGTGTTTCTCGTCCTGTAGCGCCGCTCCCGGCCAGGAGGAGCCGCCAGCGCCGCTCACCCCCGCCTGCTCGCTCTCTCTCTCTGAGGGTGCGCCGCCGCCAAGCCCGCTCTCTCTTCCTGCCCGCCGGCCAATCACGTAAGCTTGCCCGGAGAGCCTCAGAGGTCCTGGAGAAGCATCCAGAACCGCCAGCGCTTTCAGACCTCGCATAATCAAGTGTTGACCCGCTTTCTTTGTGTGTCAGTCATGATTCCCCCTCCCCCGCCTTATCCCCCCCCGCATGCCCCCGCCCAGCCGCTTCCCGCCTCCTCGCTGCGGTCCCGCCTCCCGGCTCGCCTGGAGCACCTGGGTAAGATCATGGTTCCGAAGACTACAAAAGCCCTTACATTTATATATTTGTTAAAAATATTTTAAGTGATTTAGGTAGCCCTTTTTGTATTTAGTTTTTTTTCATATATTTTATTATTATTATGTATTAATATTTAATACGGAAAAAAGATCATGGTTCCGGTTGTCGCAGTTGGATATCCACCGAGAGTCATTTTTAACGCATGCCGCGCCCCCTCCTTCTTTACCGGCCAATCACATGTGCTGTGCTATTCCGTTAGATCTGGAGCTTCCTGTCCTACCTCCCCCGCCCCTTTTGGACGACGCCCCCCTGCCACACTGGAAGAAAGGTACCAAGCGCGTCTTCTGTCTTGCCCACGACAAAAGTAGCAACGGTCATGTTCTTGTCTGGCCAGTGGTGGCGCTGTTCTCCTTCGAGGCCTCCAACCAGGAACACCTGTCCGTCACCGAGGGCGACGTCATCTACCTGACTGGTCGCCATGACAATGGATGGTGCGAGGGCGTCCTTAATGGCAAGCGAGGCTTCTTCCCTAAGGATTACGTTCAGTCCTGTGACTAGTTGGAGGCTCCGCCCCCTCACGCCTGACCAGCCAATCTGCTCACTTGTCCTAACCCCGCCCCCCATGGTTCGTTTTCCCCGTTCTTGATTGCAGCTGTCAATCAATATCCATCTTGTGTAAAAGTCTTTATTGTGTAAACAATCTTGGTAAAAAAAAAAAAAGAATAAATAACAACAAATAAATATAATCCATCAATAAATAAAGGCAGCAATAAATAAGCAGTAGAAAAGAGTCAAAGGGGAAGTGGCGCCTCCTGCTGGTGGTGGTGGTGATTACATGTTGGCGACCAGTAGGTGTAACTGCTGCAGGTGTAACTGACTTTCACTGCGGATCAACTCCCATGATGCACTGCTGCCTTCCTGTACACACACACACACACCTTTACTGTAGTACTTATACAATAAATACACATGTACTGTAGTACTTATACAACACATGCACACATACAGTAGTACTTATACAACACATACACATATACTGTAGTACTTATGCAATACATACACATGTACAATAGTACTTATACAACATACACACGTACTGTAGTACTTATGCAATACATACACATGTACAATAGTACTTATACAACACATACACACGTACTGTAGTATTTATACAACACATGCACATGTACTGTAGTACTTATACAATGCATACAATGTACTGTAGTACATATACAACACATACAATGTACTGTAGTACTTATACAACACATACACATGTACTGTAGTACTTATATACACATGTACTGTAGTACATACACAACACATACAATGTACTGTAGTACATACACAACACATACAGTGTACTGTAGTACATACACAATGTACTGTAGTACGTATACAACACATACAATGTACTGTAGTACTTATACAACACATACATCTGTACTATAGTACTTATATACAACACATACACATGTACTGTAGTACTTACATACACATGTACTCTAGTACATATACAACACATACAATGTACTGTAGTACTTGTACAATACATACACATGTACTGTAGTACTTATACAACACATACATATGTACTATAGTACTTATATACAACGCATACACATGGACTGTAGTACAAACCCCGTTTCCATATGAGTTGGGAAATTGTGTTAGATGTAAATATAATTGGAATACAATGATTTGCAAATCATTTTCAACCCATATTCAGTTGAATATGCGACAAAGACGAAAAATTTGATGTTCAAACTGATAAGCTTTTTTTTTGTGCAAATAATCATTAACTTTAGAATTTGATGCCAGCAACATGTGACAAAGAAGTTGGGAAAGGTGGCAATAAATACTGATAAAGTTGAGTAATGCTCATCAAACACTTATTTGGAACATCCCACAGGTGTGCAGGGTAATTGGGAACAGGTGGGTGCCATGATTGGGTATAAAAACAGCTTCCCAAAAAATGCTCAGTCTTTCACAAGAAAGGATGGGGCGAGGTACACCCCTTTGTCCACAACTGCGTGAGCAAATAGTCAAACAGTTTAAGAAAAACGATTCTCAAAGTGCAATTGCAAGAAATTTAAGGATTTCAACATCTAAGGTACATAATATCATCAAAAGGTTCAGAAAATCTATAGAAATCACTCCACGTAAGCGGCATGGCCGGAAACCAACATTGAATGACTGTGACCTTCGATCCCTCGGACGGCACTGTATCAAAAACCGACATAAATCTCATAAGGATATCACCACATGGGGTCAGGAACACTTTAGAAAACCACTGTCATTGAATACAGTTTGTCACTACACCTGTAAGTGCAAGTTAAAGCTCTACTATGCAAAGCGAAAGCCATTTATCAACAACATCCAGAAACGCCAGCGGCGTTTCTGGATGTTGAAAGGTTCCGAAATCATCTAAGATGGACTGATGCAAAGTGGAAAAGTGTTCTGTGGTCTGACGAGTCCACATATCAATTTTTTTTTGTAAATATTTGACATCATGTCATCCGGACCAATGGGGAAGCGAACTATCCAGACTGTTGTCGACGCAAAGTTCAAAAGCCAGCCTCTGTGATGGTATGGGGGTGTATTAGTGCCCAAGGCATGTGTAACTTACACATCTGTGAAGCCACCATTAATGCTGAAAGGTACATACAGCTTTTGGAACAACATATGCTGCCATCTAAGCACTGTCTTTTTCATGGACACCCCTGCTTATTTCAGCAAGACAATGTCAAGCCACATTCAGCACGTGTTACAACAGCGTGGCTTCGTAAAAAAAAAAGAGTGTAGGTACTTTCCTGACCCGCCTGCAGTCCAGACTTGATTCCCATCGAAAATGTGTGGCACATTATGAAGCGTAAAATACGACAGCGGAGACCCCGGACTGTTGGAACGACTGAAGCTCTACATAAAACAAGAATGGGAAAGAATTCCACTTTCAAAGCTTCAACAATTAGTTTTCTCAGTTCCCAAACGTTTATTGAGTGTTGTTAAAATAAAAGGTGATGTAACACAGTGGTGAACATGCCCCTTCCCAACTACTTTGGCACGTGTTGCACCCATGAAATTCTAAGTTAATTATTGTTTGCAAAAAAAAATAAAGTTTATGAGTTTGAACATCAAATATCTTGTCTTTGTAGTGCATTCAACTGAATATGGGTTGAAAAGGATTTGCAAATCATTGTATTCCGTTTATATTTACATCTAACACAATTTCCCAACTCATATGGAAACGGGGTTTGTACTTATACAACACATACACGTCCTCTAGTACTTATACAACATATACACAAGTAGTAATTGTACAATACTTCATGGTACTTGGAAAAAAATACTTGCGAGTACAGGGAGTGTACTTGCAATCAGAGTACTTACAGCGTGGTTGAGAGTAGCAGTGGTCAGTGTGTGGTAGTACGCCTTCAGTGGTTTTGTTAGAAGGGAGTTTTCAGGTAAACTCTAAAGTTGGGAGAAGAAAGTAAACTTATTGATGCTCTGTGTAGTACTTTTTAAAAATAATAGTGTACTTACGCCCTGTGTAAAATTTTTCAAAGGTAATAGTGTTCTTAAGTAATGTGTTTTTTAAAGTAGTATACTTAAATCATGTGTTTTCAAAAGTAATAGTGAACTTAAATACTGTGTTTTCAATATCCTGGGTAAAAGTAATCGTGTGTTTTCAAAATGAATAGTGTACTTATGTCCTGTGTAGTGTAAATGTTTGCAAAAGTAATAACGGACATAAGCACTGTGTTTTCTAAAGCAAAAGTATAACTTAAATACGGTGTTTTTTTAAAGTAATTGTGTCCTTAAATTTTGTGTTTTCAAAAGACATACTGTACTTAAATACTGTGTTTTATAAGGTAATTGTGCACTTAAATACTGTGTTTTCAAAAGCAATAGAGTTCTTAATTACTGTGATTTCAAAAGCAATAGGGTACTTAAATATTGTGTTTACAAAGTAACAGGGTACTTTAATACTTTTTTTAAAAGCACTGGTGAACTTAAATACTGCGTCTTCAAAAGCAATAGGGTACTTAAATACTGTGTTTTTCAAAAGCAATAGGGTATTTTAATACAGTGTTTTCAAAAGCAAATGGGTTCTTAAATAGTGTGTTTTCAAAAAGCAATCGGGTGCTTAAATACTGTTTTCAAAAGCAATAGGGTACTTAAATGCAGTGTTTTCAAAAGTATTAGTCCACCTAAATATTGTGTTTTCAAAAGCAATAGGGTACTTAAATACTTTGTTTTCAAAATGAATAGTGTACTTAAATATTGTGTTTTCAAAAACAATAGGGTACTTAAATACTGTGTTTACAAAAGCAATATGCTACTTAAATACTGTGTTTTCAAAATGAATAGTGTACTTAAATACAGTGTTTTCAAAATCAATAGGGTACTTACACAGTGTGAGATCTCCTCCTTCTGTCTATGCAGGAGAACCAGCAGATTCTCGGTCTTGGTGGCGTCCCAGCTGACGGCTGACATGTTGACCTGCTGGTACAGGTCTAAAATGTGACCCAGACTGTCTCGCACAAAAGCCAGCTTGCACGGCGCCTGCATGGACACACCTGCTCAGCGTCTGTGCTCTGATTGGTCGAGGACACAAGAAGGGGGTGCACTTTGACTCAACTCACCTGAGACGTTGCCGCCAATCTGTAAAGTGTTCTCGGGAACGCAAGTGGACTGTCCTCCTCCGTCATGGGACCGCCCTGGAACAAGAAGACTTTGGTTCAGGTGGGTCCAGGAGAGGGGACCTCATGACCCCTGAAGGCCCCAAAGTCTGGCGCTACCTACCAGGTCCTGAACCAGAGACTGACACCTGTCACTCAAGTCCAGGTAACGTCTCAGCCAATCACAGCAGAGGGCGGGGAGGAACACGGCATAGAGGATGAAGACCACCTGTGTGGGTCTGACCATGATGATGATGATGATGATGATGAGGACCAGGACCAGGACCAGAAGACCAGTCTAGCAATAGCCATCATGCTGATGTGTGTGCACTTATATTGGAGACGCGAAAAGGAAAACTGGTGTGGAAAAGACCCAAATTCTGTTTCTGCTCTCATTTTCGAGCTACACACCTACACACACGCACATGCGCGCGCACACACTCACACAAACATAAGCACACACACACACACACACACTCTCACAAACATAAGCACACACACACACACACACACTCTCACACATACAAGTGTAGATAAATGACTTAATGTCACATTATTATAACTGCAAACAAAGTAAAACTTTTTTAAAACACACCAAAGAAGAGCAAAAGTCGACAAGAAGTGACGCCACTCAATAAAAAACGAGTGTTTCTTGTCAGGAAGTCCCTGAATTCACTTTCCTTTTCCAAACCTCATTCTTGGTATGGAATCATTGATGAACATATTGGCGTTAAAAAAACCCGGAAAACTAATTTGTAGCGACGTGGAGTAGACAACGTGATCAAAGTTACATTATTCCAAGTACGAAACAAATGAATAATTACGTTTTATTTTGAAGAATCCGTTTTCCGGTTTCACTTTCGAGTCGCGAGGGAATCACCGATAATGGCGTCACTGTTTTTTGTGATTTACTACTTTAAAATGAGTTTGCTTGGATGTACTTATTGTGTACTCGCGAAGTAGTAACTGTGTTTTTTATTGTTTTATTTGTGTCATCGTAATACTTTTTGTCGATAGCAGATTTGTGTCGACTTTAAAACTCGGTCATGTGACCAGAAGAGAAGGTTCCTACTGGTTGCCGAGCGGCGCTTTCATTGGTTATCACTTTAGGCCCCGCCTTCTTGGGGAAGCGCGCCATTTTTGTTTTTCTGTACCTACACGACGGCGAATAAAATGAAGACGACGACAACACTACAAGAATGGGTGTAGACGATAGTGATACCAGTGAGTGTCCAGAATTCTTTGTACCTATTATTCGATTCTATAGGATAAAAAAAGAAAACTATTGTACATTCAAATGGACTATTTAAAGGCCTACTGAAATGAGATTTTCTTATTTAAACAGGGATAGCAGGTCCATTCTATGTGTCATACTTGATCATTTCGCGATATTGCCATATTTTTGCTGAAAGGATTTAGTAGAGAACATCCACGATAAAGTTCGCAACTTTTGGTCGCTTATAAAAAAGCCTTGCCTGTACCGGAAGTAGCAGACAATGTGCACGTGACATCACGAGTTGTGGAGCTCCTCACATCCTCACATTGTTTACAATCATGGCCACCAGCAGCGAGAGCGATTCGGACTGAGAAAGGGACGATTTCCCCATCAATTTGAGCGAGGATGAAAGATTTGTGGATGAGGAAAGTGAGAGTGAAGGACTATAAAAAAAGACTAGGTCAGTGGGAGCGATTCTGATGTTATTAGACACATTTACTAGGATAATTCTGGAAAATCCCTTATCTGCTTATTGTGTTACTAGTGTTTTAGTGAGATTATATGGTCGTACATGAAAGTCGGAGGGGTGGCCACGGGTGTCTTCGAAGGAAGCCACGTTTCTCGACGAGGCAAGGTAGCCGGGCTGAGATTTTTTTTTTTCCCCCCTCATCCACAGTGTAAGCATCCGACGATCAGGAGCGGCCGTTGGGAGGAGGCAAGAGAGTTCGCAGCTGCAAGAGGCGAGGCACGACGAAAGCTCTCCGCTGATAACTACGGTAATACCACCATTAATACCTCAATACCACCATTTTTTCACCGAAACCTGCCCGTTGACATGTGGTAGGGAACCATGTTCGCTTGACCACTCTGTTCCATAGTAAAGCTTCCCCATTAGCTTTCGGGAATGTAAACAAGGAAACACCAAATGTGTTTGTGTGGCTAAAGGCGGCCGCGACACACCGCTTCCCACCTACATCTTTCTTCTTTGACGTCTCCATTATTAATTGAACGAATTGCAAAAGATTCAGCAACACATATGTCCAGAATACTGTGTAATTATGCGTTGAAAACAGACGACTTATAGCTGGGAACGGTGCCAGAACAAAATGTCCGCTACAACCCGTGACGTCACGCGCAAGCGTCATCTTACCGCAACGTTTTTAACAGGATACTTCACGCAAAATTTAAAATTGCAATTTAGTAAACTAACCTGGCTGTATTGGCATGTGTTGGAATGTTAAGATTTCATCATTGATGTATAAACTATCAGACTGTGTGGTCGGTAGTAGTGGGTTTCAGTAGGCCTTTAATTAGTCGCTTATCCTAACACCCCCCCCCCCCCCACATGGTTAATTTCCCCCGTTTTAAAACAAGACACTGCGATGAGATGGCGACTTGTCCAGGGTGCACCCGCCTTCCGCCCGGTTAGGGATGATACTCGAAACCGGTTTTCCCGATTGTTCGATAAGAAAAGAACCGAGTTCTCGGACTCCAATCCCTTTTTGAGAAGCGGTACCCGTTATCGAGACCACTATAGTAAAGAAAAAGAGTTGGTTCTTTATTCGAGTCACTAAGAACAAATCCCTTTCCGACAAGAAATGCCCCGTTTGACATCACAAGAAATTACGTCACGTAGCTCAGTCATTAAGCGCAGGTAGGAAAAGCAGCAAAAATGGACCGGAAAAAGCGCTCTAAGGCATGGCTTCATTTCACAAAAAAAAAGAGGAAGCAGCAATATGCAATTATTGCCAGGTGTTGTGATCCGGCTTCCGGATCACACATCTCTAGCATGTTTGTCTTTTTTGTATTGTCCTACTATGTTTTGATCATGTTTTGGACTCTACCGATCCCGTTTGTTAGCGCACTTCCTTGTTTTGTATTGTCACCATGGCAACCTAAGTATGCCTCCTGCACGGACTCATTACGCACACCTGTTTTGAATTATTTGTGTTGTATTTAAGACCACCTGCTACCTTAGTTCCTCCTGGCTGTTTTGTTTGCTACTTGCAACACGCACGTTGGTTCTTATTTTTGTAATCACTATTGCTAAGTCTCGCCTTAGCTTTGCGTGCGCTCTGCACCTCTATTCCTGTACTCTGCTCTCGTGCTAATTATTAGCATAGCTCTCCGTGCATTCGGCACGCCTTTTCTTTGCATTTTGTACCAGTATTATTTTTGTTTTCGTATTAAATCTAATCTTACCTGCAACTCCTGCCTGTCCTGGTCCTCTTGCATCCCTGGGGTAGCAACACGCATCCATTATGCCTCGCCACCGTGTCAGAAAACAGCCAGCACAACGCCGCCTCGCAGTGGACCACCAAAAGTCTTCCCTTCGCCAAGCCGCGAAGACTTTTTCCCCGGACAGCAGCGCGCAGACAACAGCCCAGTACTCTTCCCTGAGGTTTGGAAGTTTTGTTTTTTCTCCATATTCCAACCACTCTTCCGACTGGGCTGTAAGGCCAGGGCATACCTCCGGCCCACCGGTCCATCACGGTGACGTCATTTCGTCAACGCCCCCTGGTGACTCAATACCACCCCCTGTCGATGATATTTTTTCTGAGGATTTTTATATTGTTGAGTCTTATTCTCAACCTGTTTCAAATATTGACTATGATTTTTTGGACTCTATAGACACAACTAAGTTCTATACAGATGTTATTTCTAGATGCAAACTAAGGCAACATGAGCTACCTACTTTTCTTCCTCCACCACCGGTGTTCAAGCCTAGTCCCAGTCCTGGTCCGACTTCTGGCCAACATTGTAGATCAACTCGTAGACTGAGTCGTAGTCCGAGTCCTAGCCCAAGTCCTTGCTCAAGTCATTCTCTTAATGGTAGTCCAAGTCCCGGTCCCAGTTACGTACCTTCGTGTAGTCTTGATCGTAGTCCGTGTCCTAATTCCCCTCGTGGTCTTAGTCCTCACAGTAACCCTAGTCCTTGCCCAAATTCTTGTCCGAGCCCCAGTGTCACTGTAAGTCCTAGTCTTTGTCCAAGTCCTTGCCCGAGCACCAGTATGATTGTAAGTCCCAGTCCTTGCCCTAGGTTGACCTCAAGTCCTAGTTCCTGCCCAAGCCCTGGTTCGACTGTAAGTCCTGGTCCTTGCCCAAGTCCTTATAAAAGCACTAGTTTGATTGTAAGTACTGGTCCTCACACAAGTCCTTGCCCAAGTCCTAGTGTTAGTCTAAATCCTCATAGTAGTCCTAGTCCTCCTCTCTGCCAGTCTCTTAGTGCTCCTCGGCTGACGCCGACACCTGCTCCTCGGCTGACACCTGCTCCTCGGCTGAAGCCGACACCTGCTCCTCGGCTGAAGCCGACACCTGCTCCTCGGCTGAAGCCGACACCTGCTCCTCGGCTGAAGCCGACACCTGCTCCTCGGCTGAAGCCGACACCTGCTCCTCGGCTGAAGCCGACACCTGCTCCCAGTCTGGTTCTCACACCAGCTCCCAGTCTGGTTCTCACACCAGCTCCCAGTCTGGTTCTCACACCAGCTCCCAGTCTGGTTCTCACACCAGCTCCCAGTCTGGTTCTCACACCAGCTCCCAGTCTGGTTCTCACACCAGCTCCCAGTCTGGTTCTCACACCAGCTCCCAGTCTGGTTCTCACACCAGCTCCCAGTCTGGTTCTCACACCAGCTCCCAGTCTGGTTCTCACACCAGCTCCCAGTCTGGTTCTCACACCAGCACAAACTCCAAGGCTGGAGCCCACTCCGGTACCAGCACCACGACAGGTACCGGTGCCAGCTCCGTGCCGCCAAGCACCGGTGCCAGCTCCGTGCCGCCAAGCACCGCCGACGACGGGGCTGGAGCCCACACCAGCGCCGACGACGGGGCTGGAGCCCACACCAGCGCCGACGACGGGGCTGGAGCCCACACCAGCGCCGACGACGGGGCTGGAGCCCACACCAGCGCCGACGACGGGGCTGGAGCCCACACCAGCGCCGACGACGGGGCTGGAGCCCACACCAGCGTCGACGACGGGGCTGGAGCCCACACCAGCGTCGACGACGGGGCTGGAGCCCACACCAGCGTCGACGACGGGGCTGGAGCCCACACCAGCACCACCGACGACTCCTGCGGCTCCCAGGCCGCCTCCGACGACTCCTGCGGCTCCCAGGCCGCCTCCGACGACTCCTGCGGCTCCCAGGCCGCCTCCGACGACTCCTGCGGCTCCCAGGCCGCCTCCGACGACTCCTGCGGCTCCCAGGCCGCCTCCGACGACTCCTGCGGCTCCCAGGCCGCCTCCGACGACTCCTGCGGCTGCAGCACCCGCATCATCCTCGCCAGCTGCACTCGGGCCTGCTTTGGCTGCAGTCCCCGCACCCTCGTCTGCTGCTTCCAAGCCTGCTGGGATTTCGGTGCTGAGGCGTCGTCCACCACGTCGACCACGGGCGTGGCCTCTGCGAGGTCATCCTCCTCGCCAGATACTCCCTCCTCCATGTCGGCCACGGATGTGGCCGTGCCCGGGTCGTCCGCCTCGCCGGGCACCTCATCCTGCGAGGCGGCCACTAATGTGGCCTTTTCGAGGTCGCCCGCCAAAACTTTTTCGGCAGCAGCGTTCCACCCGCCGCCGCCACATGATGTGTCCTCGGTGGATTCGGGGACATGCGATCTGGCGACCCTCCACCGTGGACTCCTTCCGCCCTCCCTTCGTTTGTGAACTTTCTGGTTTTGGGAGGGGGTTCTCTTTATTGCAGTTTTTTGGGGGCATCTGGGATCTGCCCCTTAAGGGGGGGGTAATGTTGTGATCCGGCTTCCGGATCACACATCTCTAGCATGTTTGTCTTTTTTGTATTGTCCTACTATGTTTTGATCATGTTTTGGACTCTACCGATCCCGTTTGTTAGCGCACTTCCTTGTTTTGTATTGTCACCATGGCAACCTAAGTATGCCTCCTGCACGGACTCATTACGCACACCTGTTTTGAATTATTTGTGTTGTATTTAAGACCACCTGCTACCTTAGTTCCTCCTGGCTGTTTTGTTTGCTACTTGCAACACGCACGTTGGTTCTTATTTTTGTAATCACTATTGCTAAGTCTCGCCTTAGCTTTGCGTGCGCTCTGCACCTCTATTCCTGTACTCTGCTCTCGTGCTAATTATTAGCATAGCTCTCCGTGCATTCGGCACGCCTTTTCTTTGCATTTTGTACCAGTATTATTTTTGTTTTCGTATTAAATCTAATCTTACCTGCAACTCCTGCCTGTCCTGATCCTCTTGCATCCCTGGGGTAGCAACACGCATCCATTATGCCTCGCCACCGTGTCACCAGGCTTCGCTCTCGTGTAAGCGGGGGAGCACAACAAGCATGTTGAAACATGTACAGACTGCGCATAACCTGAAAGTTCAAGAACCGTGTCGCGTCTTCGACACGTGGAGAAGCAGCGGCAGAGACGACGAAGAACGCCCCTCTTCTGCCAGCTGCCCAAGTCCCAGCTACAGTGGCGGTGACGCCGGTGAGTAACTAACGTTAACTGTTGCCGGTTAATTTCCATATCTGCTCACTTGTAGTCATGTTACCTCTTATGTCAACCAGGACAGCAGTAATGTTAGCCAGAGTAATATGTGTAACAACAGTCAATATTTCCATCCATCCATTTTCTACCGCTTATTCCCTTTTGGGGTCAATATTTATTTATTTTATTTTATTTTTTTAGGAGGGTAACAGTCAATATTTATTTATTTATTAGATTACATTTTTTTCTTATATAATAAAAGTGAGCTTTTGTTAAACCAAATATTGTGTTTTTTTCCATATACAACAACATATCTGGACTCAATAAGAGAATCGATAAGGAATCGGTTCGATAAGAGGATTCGATAATAGGCTCGAACTCGATAATTCCTTATCAAACATCATCCCTACGCCCGATTGTAGCTGAGATAGGCAACAGCGCCCCCCGCTACCCCAAAGGGAATAAGCGGTAGAAAATGGATGGATAAAAAAAGACAGGTAAAGGCCGACTGAAATGAGATTTTCTTATTTAAACGGGGATAGCAGGTCCATTCTATGTGTCATACTTGATCATTTCGCGATATTGCCATGTTTTTGCTGAAACGATTTAGTAGAGAACATCGACGATAAAGTTTGCAACTTTTGGTAGCTAATAAAAAAGCCTTGCCTCTACCGGAAGTAGCAGACGATGTGCGTGTGACGTCACCGGTGTGAGGGCTCTTCACATCCATACATTGTTTATAATGTGAGCCACCAGCAGTAAGAGCAATTCGGACCGAGAAAGCGACAATTTCCCCATTAATTTGAGCGAGGATGAAAAATATGTGGATGAGGAAAGTTAGAGTGGAGCACTAAAAAGAAAAAAAGAAAAGGCGACGGCTCCAGGCGGCGGCAGTGGGAGAGTTTCAGATGTAATTAGACACATTTACTAGGATAATTCTGGAAAATCCCTTATCTGCTTATTGTGCTAATAGTCTTTTAGTGAGATTTTAAAGTCATACCTGAAAATCGGATGGCTGCGGTGAACGCCAGTGTCTCTGAGAGAAGTCGAGGAGCCAAGATAACAGCTGCCTTTTTGAGCTGCAGGATGAGGTTGCGTAATCCACTCAAGTCTCCGGTAAGAGCCGACTTAATATCACAATTTTCCCATCCAAAAACTTGCTGGTTGACGTAGAGAAACATGTTCGCTTGACCGCTCTGTGTTAAAGCTTCACAACAAAGAAACACCGGCTGTGTTTCGGTGCTAAAGGCAGCTGCAATCCACCGCTTTCCACCAACAGCATTCTTCTTCATAGTCTCCATTATTAATTGAACAAATTGCAAAAGATTCATCAACACATATGTTCAAAATACTGTGTAATTGCGCGATGAAAAGAGACGACTTTTAGCCGTAAGTGGTGCTGGGCTAATATGTCCCCTCCAAACAATAACGTCACAAACACGCGTCATCATACACGTCATCATTCCGCGACGTTTTCAACAGGAAACTCCACAGGAAATTTAAAATTGTAATTTAGTAAACTAAAAAGGCCGTATTGGCTTGTGTTGCAATGTTAAAATTTCATCATTGATATATAAACTATGAGACTGCGTGGTCGGTAGTAGTGGGTTTCAGTAGGCCTTTAAAGTCTGACAAACCATTGGTGTGTTTTTGAAAAAAATATTTTTGTTGTGTGAAGAAGCTGTACAGGGTGGCAATTTAAATGGTGTACCTACTGATGATGGAACCGGGGGAGGAACTCTAGGCTGAGTATGGCTACCAACGTAAAGGATACAATACAAGGTTTTTATTTTTTATAAACCTTTATTTATGATATGCAACATTTACATACAATCAAGAGATGACCATAATCAAAACAAGTGCAGAAACCTTCCAAAAACAGTACAAAACAGCGCCAGAGGGTCGTAAACTCAATAAAGCAACTAAAATAGAATGCAAAATATATATAAGTAACAAAATGTAAACTCATAGGCTCACACAAGTTCAGTAAATAATCCTCATTTGGAGTACAGCATCATAGTTTTCACAGCTTTTTGATTGTTAGAGGCAGAGAGCGTTATAAAGTAAAGTTCAAATTCTTTTTTAAAGGCACAAAAACAGGTCGGGTATTGAGAAACTTACATTTATGAATATAAAATACAATACAAAATAATAGGGTACTTAAATAGTGTGTTTTCAAAAGCATTAGGGTACTTAAACACTGTGTTATCAAATCAAATCAACTGTATTTATATCAAAAGTAATAGGGTAGTTAAATGCGGTGTTTTCAAAAGTAACAGGGTACTTAATGTTTTCAAAAGTAATCGGGTACTTAAATAGTGTGTTTTCAAAAAGCAACAGGGTACTTAAATGCTGTTTTCATAAGTAATAGGGTACTTAAATACTGTGTTTCAAAAGTAATAGGTTACTTAAATACTGTGTTTTCATAAGTAATAGGGTATTTAAATGCTGTGTTTTCAAAAGTAATAGGTTACTTAAATACTGTGTTTTCAAAAGTAATAGGGTACTTAAATACTGGATTTTCAAAAGCTGTAGGTTAATTAAATACTATGTTTTCAAAAGTAATAGGTTACTTAAATACTGTGTTTTCAAAAGTAATAGGGTACTTAAATACTGTGTTTTCAAAAGCTATAGGTTACTTAAATACTTTGTTTTCAAAAGTAATAGGTTACTTAAATACTGTGTTTTCAAAAGTAATAGGGTACTTAAATACTGTGTTTTCAAAAGCAATAGGGTACTCAAATACTGTGTTTTCAAAAACAATAGGGTACTTGTATACTGTTTTCAAAAGTAATAGGATACTCAAATACTGCATTTTCAAAAACAATAGGTTACTTAAATACAGTTGTGGAGGGAGGTTGTGATCAACACACTGCAGATGTAAATGTCAGCGACCCCGTCTGGGCTACTGGAGACAGTGCACCCTCAGACGGGGGCGTGAAATGGGCGGGACGGCGAGACGCAGCTGGCAGGTGGTTAGATTTCGCAGGTGGTACGCGTGAATCTAATCAACTGTTGTCTTTAAGAATGAACAGCCGGCAGAGGAGGAGGAGAGAGGATTGGAGAGACTGAAAAGTCTACATGAAAATGCACTTGGTCGAGAAGAACTATATTAAAAACCCTGTCAACTCTGAGCAACTGGCTTCTGGCGTGGATCTGTGGCACTGTGAGTAGGAAAAGCTTACAACTGGCACCCAACGTAAAAAAAAAAAAAGCTATGATGTCGTCACCAAGCTCCATAGAGGCACTTGGGCAGCTACTGGCAGAGATGTCTACCGCGAACCACCGGCAGATGGAGGCGATGCAAGGCCAGATAGCGCAGCAGAGCCAGATTCTGCAGGCGCTGACGGAGAAGGCCGAAGTGGGGACACACGCAGCAGCGAGGCCAGCGTTGACGGCAGTGGACATGCACAGAATGGCGGAAACGGAAGATCCCCACAACTTTTTGGACATGTTCGAGGCGACAGCAAAATCATGCGCATGTCCAGAAGAGGAGCGGGCGGTGCGGCTGTTACCGTTGCTGGCGGGAGAGGCGCAGCGAGCGGAGCTCAGCCTGCCACCAGTGTCCCGGGTGAGCTACCGGGACATGAGGATGGCAGTGTTGGACCGGACGGGAGGATCCAAGGAGGACCACAGACGAAGGTTCCGGAACTTGAGACTCGGACCGGAGGAGCGGCCTTTCGCCCTGGGCCAACAATTAACAGACGCGGCGACAAGATGGCTGCAACCCGGAGGGACAGAAGAGGTAATGGAACAATTGATTCTCGAAAAATTCCGGCGCGGACGTCAGCATGGGTCCGCTACCACCGGCCACAAGGGGTAGCAGCGGCGGTAGCCTTGGCAGAGGACCACCTGGCGGTACAGCGGGAGAAGGCTGCAGGAGGAGCGGAGCGGCCAGTACCGGCGCCGCGCAGAATGCGCCCGCCACCAGCAGAGGGAGCCCAGCCGTGGCCCATGCCACAAAACAACATGAATCTGCTTTCTCCTCCTCAGGGCCAGGCCGCGGCAGACACTGCGTTTCCCCCGCAAACGGCGCCTCGAATGCCGGGGCAGGTGTGCTGGAGGTGCCGACGTCTAGGTCACCTGCAACGGGAGTGTCCAGCGATGGAGGTGGGGCAGGTGATCCGGGTGGGCGACCCTCCAGCATCCTCCCCCGGACCGGGAGAGACATACTATGTACCGGTAAGGATACAAGGGAGTATATACCTGGCGATGGTGGATTCAAGCTGCGAGCAGTCCATGATTCACCAAAACCTGGTTTGACCCGGGGTATTGAGTAAGGTTACACGGGTGCGGGTTAAATATGTGCATGGGGATATTCACACGTACCCCGTTGTGCCGGTGGAAATTTTTTTCAGAGGAGAAAAACATAGTGTTATGGTGGCTGTAAGTTCGCGCCTGGCGCACCCCTTAATCTTGGGAACAAATTGGTCGGGATTTAAGGGATTAATTAAGCAGTGTGCTGGGGTGCATTCACGGACGGTAGGGAAAGGGGATACCCGCGCTGTTCTCATCGGCGACGCGAGATTATCCGACGGTGCCGAGGGGGAGGGAGAATGGGGGGCCGGCGGGGACTTCCCAGGAGGTTTCCCCGGTTCCCCAATGGCACCCCATGGATGATTTTCCACTCGAGCAGTCTCGAGATGACACTCTGCGCGCGACCTGGGACCAAGTGATTTCGATTGATGGGCAGCGGGTTCGCCCGGGAATAACGCGGGATTTCCCTCACTTTGCATTGATTTGGGACAGATTGTACAGAGTGAGCCGTGACACTCAGACAGTGGAGGAAATCACCCAATTGTTGGTGCCAAAATGCCGTCAGGAAATGATTTTCCAGGCGGCACATTTTAACCCGATGGCTGGACACATGGGCTATGACAAAATACTTAATCGGATAATGGCCCGGTTCTATTGGCTAGGCATTCGGGCAGACGTGCGCCGTTGGTGCGCGGCCTGCCCGGACTGTCAACTAGTCAACCCAGCGGCCACTCCTAGAGCCCCTTTGCGGCCATTACCACTGATAGAGGTCCCATTTGAGCGAATTGGCATGGACCTCGTCGGGCCATTTCACCCGAGCACCCAGGGATATCGCTTTGCGCTAGTCCTGGTGGATTATGCAACGCGCTATCCCGAAGAAGTGCCACTGCGCTCCATCTCTGCAAAGAGTGTCGCGCAGGCACTGTTTCAAGTTATCTCCCGGGTTGGAATCCCGAAAGAGATTCTAACTGACCAGGGCACGTCCTTTAAGTCACGCACGTTAAAGGAGCTGTACGGTTTATTGGGGATCAAATCTATTCGAACTAGCGTTTACCACCCACAGACAGATGAGTTGGTGGAGCGGATGAATAGAACTTTGAAATCCATGATCCGGAAGTTCGTACACGAGGACACACCAAATTGGCATAAATGGTTGGATCCCCTGTTATTTGCAGTGCGGGAGGTTCCGCAGGCCTCAACAGGATTTTCTCCATTTGAACTGTTGTTCGGCAGGAAGCCGCGTGGGGTACTGGACCTAGTTAAAGAAAGCTGGGAGGAAGGTCCAAGCCCCAGTAAAAACGAAATTCAGTACGTCATGGACTTGAGAGCAAAACTCCACACATTAGAGCACTTGTCACGTGAGAATTTCCTCCAAGCCCAAGAACGTCAACAGCGCCTGTATAACAGGGGGGCGCAACTTAGACAATTTTCACCGGGAGAGAAAGTACTTGTATTACTCCCAACATCCAGCTCCAAATTACTCGCCAAGTGACAAGGACCCTTTGTGGTCACGCGACGAGTAGGTGACGTGGACTACGAGGTCAGGCGATCTGACCGAGGCGGGGCAACACAAATATACCACCTCAACCTACTAAAAGGGTGGAGGGAAGCGGAGCCCGTCTCCATGGTGACGGCGATAGCGGAGAGCGAGGAGCTGGGGCCGGAGGTTCCCCCCTCCCCCGGCCCTCCCTTCTCCGCTATGATAAACATCTTACGCTGTCACAGAAAGCAGACGTGGCCAAATTGCAGCAAAATGTCCCGGCCTAAGTCTGGCGGTGGAGATATGTGGAGGGAGGTTGTGATCAACACACTGCAGATAAAAATGTCAGCGACCCCGTCTGTGCTACTGGAGACAGTGCACCCTCAGACGGGGGCGTGGCATGGGCGGGACGGCGAGACGCAGCTGGCAGCTGATTAGATTTCGCAGGTGGTACGCGTGAATCTAATCAACTGTTGTCTTTAAGAATGAACAGCCGGCAGAGGAGGAGGAGAGAGGATTGGAGAGAGTGAAAAGTCTACATGAAAATGCACTTGGTCGAGAAGAACTATATTAAAAACCCTGTCAACTCTGAGCAACTGGCTTCTGGCGTGAATCTGTGGCACTGTGAGTAGGAAAAGCTTACAGTGGTGTTTTCAAAAGCAATAGGGTACTTAAATACTGCGTTTTCAAAAACAATAGGTTACTTAAATACTGTGTTTTCAAAAGCAATAGGTTACTTGAATACTGTGATTTCAAATGTACTAGGATAGGGTACTTAAATACTGTGTTTTCAAAAGTAATAGGGTACTTAAATACTGTTTTCAAAAGCAATAGGGTACTTAAATACTGTTTTCAAAAGTAATAGGGTACTTAAATACTGTTTTCAAAAGCAAGAGGGTACTTAAATACTGTGTTTTCAAAAGCAATAGGGTACTTGTATACTGTTTTCAAAAGCAATAGGGTACTTGTATACTGTTTTCAAAAGCAATAGGGTACTTGTATACTGTTTTCAAAAGTAATGGGGTACTTAAATACTGTATTTTCAAAAGCAATAGGTTACTTGAATACTGTGATTTCAAATGTACTAGGATAGGGTACTTAAATACTGTGTTTTCAAAAGTAATAGGGTACTTAAATACTGTTTTCAAAAGCAATAGGGTACTTAAATACTGTTTTCAAAAGTAATAGGGTACTTAAATACTGTTTTCAAAAGCAAGAGGGTACTTAAATACTGTGTTTTCAAAAGCAATAGGGTACTTGTATACTGTTTTCAAAAGCAATAGGGTACTTGTATACTGTTTTCAAAAGTAATGGGGTACTTAAATACTGTGTTTTCAAAAACAATAGGTTACTTAAATACAGTGTTTTCAAAAGCAATAGGGTACTTAAATACTGTTTGTCAATAATAGTTTTGTGTCGATGCTGAGACTCAGTCATGTGACCGGAAATAGAAGGTTCTTACTGGTTCCAGAGCGGTGCCTTTATTGGTTATAACTTTAGACCCCGCCTACTTTTGTTTGTTATCCATCCATTGGGACTGGGCGATATATCGATACACGCGATATATCGCGGGTTTGTCTCTGTGCGATATAGACAATGACATATCGTGATATTCGAGTATATGTTCCCACGCTGTTGCTTTTAGCTGCGGGCATTATATTACAGGCTCTCCTCGCTCTTTCCTGTCTCCTTCTCACAGAGAAGCGCACCTTCTTACACACGTCACATACTCCTCCAATTGTGTTGTTCTTTGAACCTGTTCATTGCAATAATGAGAAAACTCTATTCTATTTTATTCTATTCTATACTGTCATGTCATACGTCGCATACGTATACCCCCACGCGGAGCAGAGAGGTAGCAGCATGGGTAACCTGTGATGCTAGTGGAGCCATGCAAGTGGTAATACGAGAGAGAGAAGGTGCAAATGAAGGAAGAATTAATTCCCAAGAAAAACAGCAGGAAGTCCATCGTCTGGCGGTGGTTTGTCTTCATGTGGGAATATGTCTGTTACGTTCCACGTAGTGGCGGTTTGTTTTTGTTTTTTTTCTTTTGTTTGAACAGGTCACACTCAATCATGACCTCTGCTGCCAATCAACCAGTTCCTGTTCCCAGCTGCTCCTCATTTCACTTGTTGATCAGCCAGCCACCGTTCATCCTCCTGACCTACTTAAAACCACCTGCTTACCGCTGGATGAGGAGTCTTTCTGACATGCTGTGTGGAGCTTTGAGAGACGCTACTTTGTCTTTGGCGCTACTTTGTTTTGTAATAATTTTTTTAAGCTCTTTGCTAAACTTGTGCCACCTGTTTTTTTGGTCTTCCTTTTTGTTTGACCTTTCAACCTTTGTAAGTATCTGCGGCTTAGTCTTGGGAATGGTTAGATAGAGGCCTCTATACACTACACCAGAGGTCACCAACCTTTTTGAAACCAAGAGCTACTTCTTGGGTACTGATTAATGCGAAGGGCTACCAGTTTGATACACCCTTAAATAAATTGCCAGAAATAACCAATTTGCTCAATTTACCTTTAATAAATAAATCTATACATGTAAAAAAAAATTGGTATTTTCTGTCATTCCGTCGTACATTTTTTTTTTTTCCTTTTTACGGAAGGTTTTTTGTAGAGAATAAATGATGAAAAAAACATTTAACGGTTTAAAAGAGGAGAAAATACGGAAAAAATGAAAATTAAATTTTGAAACATAGTTTATCTCCAATTTCGACTCTTCAAAAAAATTTAACCGAAATAAATGAAGTGAAAAACTATCTAATTCGAATCTTTTTGAAAAAACTAAAAAAATAATTTATGGAACATCATTAGTAATTTTTCCTGATTTAAGATTAATTTTAACATTTTGATGACATGTTTTAAATAGGTTAAAATCCAATCTGCACTTTGTTAGAATATACAACAATATGGACCAAACTATATTTCTAACAAAGACAAATTATTATTTCTTCTAGATTTTCCAGAACAAAAATTTTAAAAGAAATTCAAAAGACTTTGAAATAAGATTTAAATTTGATTCTACAGATTTTCTAGATTTGGCAGAATAATTTTTTGGAATTTTAATCATAATAAATTAGAAGAAATATTTCACAAATATTCTTTGTCAAAAAAAAAAAGCTAAAATGAAGAATTAAATTAAAATGTATTTATTATTCTTTACAATAAAAAAAATACTTGAACACTGATGTAAATTGTCCGGAAAGAAGAGGAAGGAATTTAAAAGGTAAAAAGGTATAAGTGGTTAAAAATTCTCAAATAATTTGTAAAGGTTGTATTTTTTTCTCTAAAATTGTCTTTTTGAAAGTTATAAGAAGCAAAGCAAAAAAATAAATGAATTTATTTAAAAAAGTGAAGACCAAGTCTTTAAAATATTTCCTTGGATTTTCAAATTGTCTTTGAGTTTTGTCTCTCTTAGAATTAAATATGTCAAGCAAAGCGAGACCAGCTTGCTAGTAAATAAATACAATTTGAAAAATAGAGGCAGCTCACTGGTAAGTGCTGCTATTTGAGCTATTTTTAGAACAGGCCAGCGGGCGACTCATCTGGTCCTTACGGTCTACCTGGTGCCCGCAGGCACCGCGTTGGTGACCCCTGCACTACACACTAGTGATGGGTTGATTAGGCGTCATGTATGTTTCGACACATTGCAAATCTGTATTGATACTGTGTCAATACTGTGTCACTAAATACTGACATCTGCTGGACATTAAAAATCCCTACAGGAAACCTATGGACCGACTCAACTGACACTGATTTTATGACCTAGTATCTACAATAGTATAAACCAAGTCATTGTATTTCATTTAGGATTATTTCATATCTTCATTTAAATACATTTTTTTTTAAATCTTTATTAGATACACTCAATAAATAATGTGAACATGTATCATAACATGGAAATCTAAGAGAACGTGTTGTGAATGAGGATACTTGTGGACTGGGAATTTTTTATTTTTTTATTTTTTACATGTGGACTGTTGATTGATTGAAACTTTTATTTGTAGATTGCACAGTTCAGTACATATTCTGTAAAATTGACCACTAAATGGTAACACCTAAATAAGTTTTTCAACTTTTTTAAGTCGGGGTCCACGTTAATCAGTTCATGGTAAAATCATAATGAGTGATCCTAAGGACCTCAGCATATACACTCTACCAACTGAGCTATCGAAGGGATTAGCTGTTACCACTTTTTAATGTAATCAGATGGTAGTGTGGGTGGGACAATGCTGGGTGATGATGCAGAAGAAGCAAAGCAGCTTGTTAAGACTTTAGCTTAGAAAACCCCCCGTACCGAAACGGTTCAATACAAAAACACGTACCGTTACAGCCCTACTAACAGATCGAGTGGAAACTTTGAGAGAACAGGATGAAACGACAAGGAAATGAACACAAATACCTTTTTTTTTTCTGATATATGATCAAAATATTCACACGGTGCCAGTGCGACACAGTTCGCGTATCGGTCACGTGACTTTCTAAAAGCTGTACGCGCACCGACACAGGGTTTCGCTCTATGAGCTCGACGCATGCGCCGATGCATCGGTGTTGCCGGACCCATCACTACTACACACGTAGGATTCGTAGGATTTGTTTGTGTATAGAGACACCAGTAACGTAACGAACGTAGCAATGTCGAACAGACAACCGTAATTTGTCTAGTATGGTGCTGAAGCATCGCTTTAAAAAGTAGCATCACTGCTAATACGAGGCATCGTTTGAAAAGTCACCCGCTAGAGAATGAAGAATGTTTGAAACTTCGCATGTCAACATCTCCGTTCGGTGCCACACGCCCAAACCATCAAAATGCAATCAATCAAACAATGTTTATTTATATAGCCCTAAATCACAAATGTCTCAAAGGACTGTACAAACCATTACGACTACGACATCCTCGGAAGAACCCACAAAAGGGCAACGTAAACTCACACCCAGTGGGCAGGGAGAATTCACATCCAGTGGGATGCTAGTGACAATGCTGACTATGAGAAACTTTGGAGAGGACCTGTGATAGCAAAATTACTTATACTTGTTTAAATAGATGATATTCTTTGAACTGAGTACCAAAAGTTGTTTATTAGGTTTAGGAATGTGACGCTCTGCAAGAGGCCTCTGATCGGGCTCGTTCTCCTGTGTCTTTGATGTGACGTGGACTATAGTTGACGTGGGCATGTGTTTTCCCTCTTCCTGACCCCCAAGAGAGCTAAATTGTTCTCCTTTCCTGAGTGACAAGGGAGGGGGGAACATAGGAGAAAAAAGAAAAGAAGCGGCAGATCAACTGGTCTAAAAAGGAGGTCTATTTAAAGGCTAGAGTATACAGATGAGTTTTAAGGTGAGACTTAAATGCTTCTACTGAGGTAGCATCTCGAACTGTTACCGGGAGGGCATTCCAGAGTACTGGAGCCCGAACGGAAAACGCTCTATAGCCCGCAGACCTTTTTGGGGCTTTAGGAATCACTAATAAGCCGGAGTCTTTTGAACGCAGATTTCTTGCCGGGACATATGGTACAATACAATCGGCAAGAAAGGCTGGAGCTAGACCGTGTAGTATTTTATACGTAAGTAGTAAAACCTTAAAGTCACATCTTAAGTGCACAGGGAGCCAGTGCAGGTGAGCCAGTACAGGCGTAATATGATCAAACTTTCTTGTTCTTGTCAAAAGTCTAGCAGCCGCATTTTGTACCAACTGTAATCTTTTAATGCTAGACATGGGGAGACCCGAAAATAATATGTTACAGTAATCGAGACGAGACGTAACAAACGCTTGGATAATGATCTCAGCGTCTTTAGTGGACAAAATGGAGCGAATTTTAGCGATATTACTATTATGCCGAGGCAAACATTTCCAGATCAACACCGTATGAAAAAAATAGTCAAAAACAGAATTTAAAAATGTCGTTATAAACCTACCACATAGCAAAGGAGGACTACTATTTGATTTCCTATTATGGAGCTCATTTTTATTTGATAATTAAAATGTCTCTGACAATCTTGCACTTTCTGTTTTGGAAATGACATGAACGTTTGTGCCATTGCTTAATAACTGTTTAATAAATACACTTTGGTCAATTGACTTAGTTGTGATTTCCTTCTCTGCATGAAAGTTTAAATTGAGCATATATTAATGCAGTATGAAGAACAATGTTTTAATGTAGACACATAGAATCATCATACTGCTGTGATTATATGCATCAAGTGTTCATTCAAAGCTATGGCAAAATATCAAGCTCTATATTGTGTATCGCGATATGGCCTAAAAATATTGAGATATTAAAAAAAGGCCATATCACCCTGCCATCCATCCATTTCCTACCGCTTGTCCCGATCGGGGTCGCTGGAGTCCATCTCAGCTGCATTCAGGCGGCAGGCGGGGTACACCCTGGACAAGTCGCCACCTCATCACAGGGCCAACACAGATAGACAGACAACATTCACACTCACATTCACACATTAGGGCCAATTTAGTGTTGCCAATCAACCTATCTCCAGGTGCATGTTTTTGGAGGTGGGAGGAAGCCGGAGTACACGGAGGGGATCCACGGAGTCACGGGGAGAACATGCAAACTCCACACAGAAAGATCCCGAGCCCGGGATTGAACCGAGGACAACTCAGGACCTTCGTATTGTGAGGCGCATGCACTGACCCCGGTACCAACGTGCTGCCCGCCATGTTTGTTAAATAAGTCACAAAATATATACCAAAGGCTCACACAAGTTCCGTAAATAATCTAAATTTGGAGCACAGCATCATAGTTTTCATAGCTTTTTGGTTGTCAGAAGTAGAGACCGTTTTAAAGTAAAGTTCTAATTCTTTTTTATGGGCACAAAAACAGGTTGGGTATTGAGAAACTTACATTTATGTATGTAAAATACGATACAAAGGTTGATGAGTGAACCTGGGCATGAAGATGACCACCAACATTTTGGTGTGTATCAAGTGTTGATTGATGATGCAAAAAACGCACTTAACTGCTCGAGTTGTTGCCTTTGGAGGAGAAAGAAAAACATGAAATTTGGTCCAAAGCAAAACGTTTGAGTGTGAATAAGTTTTCTCACAGTGTTGGAAAATACCAAGCATGTGTAACAGACAAAATGGTTGAAACACAGATTGAACCTTCAGATGCCGAAATATCAGTGTTACGAGCATAATCAGAGCAAGATGGAATGGAGTCTTATTTTGAAAAAGCAAAAGAAAGGATTGGACTTCCTGGCGAAAGGCAAGCATCCTCATAGCTGTGAAACCTGAACACTTACCTGCTATAAGGAGGAAGAGTTCAGATGCACAACTTAATAGCACCAGCACAAATTGAAACTACACCTGTTACAAGGGAATGCCACTGTCATACATGCAACTAACAATCATTATCATTTTCAGATTCTGCATAAGACAAAATGAAATATCATAAATGCTAATAAAACAACAAAATGCAAGTCGTCTTCAACCTTTTTTGATGGTGATCCTTTGAAATTCAATCTTTTCATGCATGCATTTAAACATTGTGTGCAGGATAAAAGTGCATTAAAGGCCTACTGAAATGAGATTTTCTTATTCAAACAGGGATAGCAGGTCCATTCTATGTGTCATACTTGATCAATTCGCGATATCGCCATATTTTTGCTGAAAGGATTTAGTAGAGTACATCCACGATACAGTTTGCAACTTTCGGTGCCAAGAGAAATGCCCTGCCTCTGCCGGAAGTCGCAGACGATGACGTCAAACGTTTGATGGCTCCTCACATATTCACATTGTTTTTAATGGGAGCCTCCAACAAAAAGTGCTATTCGGGCCGAGAAAACGACAATTTCCCCATTAATTTGAGCGAGAATTAAAGATTTGTGTTTGAGGATATTGATAGCGACGGAATAGAAAAAAAACAACAAAAAAACGCGATTGCATTGGGACGGATTCCGATGTTTTTAGAGACATTTACTAGGATAATTCTGGGAAATCTCTTATCTTTCAATTGTGTTGCTAGTGTTTTAGTGAGTTAAATAGTACATGATAGTCGGAGGTGTACGTCCACGGGTGTCTTGACACCAATGTCTCAGGGGAGTTGACGGCAGCTTTATGGACGGCACAAGCTCAGCTTTTCTCCGATAAGAAGCGACTTTTTACCACAATTTTCTCACCGAAACCTGCTGGTTGACATTTGGTCGGGATCCATGTTCTCTTGACCGTGCTCTGATCCATAGGAAAGTTTCACCTCCAGGAATTTTAAACAAGGAATCACCGTGTGTTTGTGTGGCTAAAGGCTAAAGCTTCCCAACTCCATCTTTCTATTGTGACTTTTCCAATATTAATTGAAAAAATTGCAAAAGATTCAGTAACACAGATCTCCAAAAAACTGTATGATTATGCCGTTAAAGCAGACGACATTTAGCTGTGTGTGTGCGCAGCGCTCATACTTCCTAAAAACCTGTGAAGTCTTGCGTACACGTCATCATTACACAACGTTTTCAATTTTACATTGTTGTTTAGTCAACTAAAAAGGCCTCATTGGCATGTGTTGCAATGTCAATATGTCATCATTGATATATAAACTATCAGACTGCGTGGTGGGTAGTAGTGGGTTTCAGTAGGCCTTTAAAAGGAGATTGCCTGTACTATTCGGAAAAGTACACCAGGGGGCGCCAAGATATCTTGTCCAAAGTTGCTTACGTACAGTCGTCAAAATTTTACATACACTTGTGAAGAACATAAAGTCATGGCTGTCTTGAGTTTCCATTAATTTCTACAACTCTTATTTTTTTGTGATAGAGTGACTGGAGCACATACTCTTTGGTCACAAAAAACATTCATGAAGTTTGGTTCTTTTTTTAATTATGGGTCTACTGAAAATGTGAGCAAATCTACAGGGTCAAAAGTATACATACAGCAATGTTAATATTTGGTTACATGTCCCTGGGCAAGTTTCACTGCAATAAGGCACTTTTGGCAGCCATCCGCAAGCTTCTGGTTGAATTTTTGACCACTCCTCTTGACAAAGTTGGTACAGTTCAGCTAAATTTGTTGGTTTTTCGTACATAGACTTGTTTCTTCAGCATTGTCCACACGTTTAGGTCAGGACTTTGGAAAGGCCATACTAAAACCTTAATTCTAAAGTTAAAGTATCACTGATTGTCACATACGCATCCACTTCTTCACCCCCTGGGAGGTGAGGGGAGCAGTGGGCAGCAGCGGTGGCCCCGGCCAGGAATCATTTTTGGTGAGTGTGACAGTCTCTCACCGTTGTGCGGGTTCCATGGACCACCAAGGAAGGACATGCTTGTTCAGGTTTGACTCTTGTTTATTTTTCAAATGAAGAAAGTCTTTTGCGCCGTCGTCTCTCTCACTGCTCGCTCCTCTGTCTCGCTCTTCAGCCGCCCCCGTCGTCGTCGTCTGAGTCTTGCTCTCTGTCGCTTTTGCTTCTCATCCACTGCTGCAGGCTCTCCAACTCCTTCTGCCTCCATCTCTCCTCCTTCTCCCCTTTTATACATTGAGAGGAGATACATTGATTGTATCCAGGTGCGCAATCCACGCACCTGATGCTGCCTGCGGCGTCGGTCCCGGCACGCCCCGCCTCGCCGCTCGCTCGCATTCTCCGCCTCTTTGCCGCCATCTTGGGCCGGACTCCAGCGTGCCCTGCCGCTCCATCGGACCGTCGGCTCCGCCTCTCCACAGTCAGTTAACCCCCAATTCCAATTCTTGATGCTGAGTGGCAACGGGTCCCGTTTTTATAGTCTTTGGTATGACTCGGCCAAGGTTTGAACTCACGACCTACGGATCCCAGGGCGGACACTCTAAACCACTAGGCCACTGAGTAGGCAGTATATTATACAGTATATACATGAATATACAGAAGTTTAAATCATAAAAATGTATGCTTTGTTTGAGAATAAATTAAATATGGACTTTCGTATCACAAACGAACTTTGCTCATTTTATTCACGACTTAATGGTCCAAGTTTGTTATCAGAAGAAAAGCCTGCCGAAAGCCTGCTCACTTGTCCTAACCCTGCCCCCCAAGGTTCATTTTCCTTGTTTTTGATCGCAGCGGTCAATCAATATCCATCTTGTGTAAAAGTCTTTATTGTGTCAACAATCTTGGTAAAAATAGAATAAATAACAACAAATAAATATAATCCATCAATAAATAAAGGGAGCAATAAATAAGCAGTAGAAAAGTCAAGGGCTTCACGGTGGGAGAGGTGTTAGTCTGTCTGCCTCACAATACGAAGGTCCTGAGTAGTCAGGGTTCAATCCCGGGCTCGGGATTTTTCTGTGTGGAGTTTGCATGTCCTCCCTGTCGCTGCGTGGGTTCCCTCCGGGTAGTCCGGCTTCCTCCCACTTCCAAAGACATGCACCTGGGGATAAGTTGATTGGCAACACTAAAATTGGCCCTAGTGTGTGAATGTGAGTGTGAATGTTGTCTGTCTATCTGTGTTGGCCCTGCGATGAGGTGGAGACTTGTCCAGGGTGTACACCGCCTTCCGCACAATTGTAGCTGAGATAGGCGCAAGCGCCCCCCGCAACCCCAAGGGGGAATAAGCGGTAGAAAATTGATGGATGGATGGATAGAAAAGTGGTGCTGGTGGATGTGGTGATTACATGTTGGCGACCAGTAGGTGTAACTGCTGCAGATGTAGCTGACTTTCACTGCGGACCAACTCCCATGATGCACTGCTGCCTTCCTGTACACACACACACACACACACACACACACACGTACTTTAGTACTTATTGCGGAGAATGCATATATTTTTAAGAGTTCTTTCTTTATTCATAGTCATGTTTAAAGCAGCTAATATTTTCCCAAGTGTACTCTTTATGCTGGTATATTATGTCCGCAAGTAAACTCTGTGCTTTATCTTGAAGGCGTTGGAATGTGGGAATAAGACATACTACCTTTTTACCTTATCAGTATTAGAACAAAGAGGCTGTATTCGTTTCTGAGCAAGGTGCTGGCTGTTTTCGTATTCAACAAGTTGTCTCTTCCCGTTTGATTTTCAGACCGCTTCTAGATGCTGGTATTAGCGCACTGTTAGATGATCTCCTAAACCTTGATCATATTCCTAATCCGTCTTGATGTTCGTTCTTAGTCAACATATATGCCATCTGAAAGAATTTGGGATTGACCAGCGACTTTTATTCCTTGAGAGGAAGACTGGTCATACGCAACATTATACAATACATACACATGTACTGTAGTACTTATATACACATGAACTGTAGTACTTATACAACACATACACATGTACTGTAGTAGTACTTAGTGCAGAGAACTTCATCCCTCAAACCCACAGTCATCCTTAATCCTTGAAAAATTGTTCCACAAGTTTTTATCAAGGTTGAATAGAGGATTTTTGACTCGAACAAACATTTTGCATGTCGTTATGCCTGATCACTTGAATGCAACAACAATATTACCAACGACCGACCTGCCAGACTCATGTTTTACTACCAGCTGCAGCACTCGTGTGTTGCAACACCCTGCAACATGAGTGTAGTACTTATACAACACATACACATGTACTGTAGTACTTATACAACACATACACATGTACTGTAGTACTTATACAACACATACACATGTACTGTAGTACAGTGGTTTTCAACCTTTTTTCAGTGATGTATACCCTGTGAACATTTTTTTTAAATTCAATTACCCCCTAATCAGAGCAAAGCATTTTTGGTTGGAAAAAAAGAGATAAAAAAGTAAAACACAGCACTATGTCATCAGTTTCTGATTTATTAAATTGTATAACAGTGCAAAATATTGCTCATTTGTAGTGGTCTTTCCTGAACTATTTGGAATAAAAGATATAAAAATAACTAAAAACTTGTTGAAAAATGAACAAGTGATTTAATTATAAATAATGATTTCCACACATAAAAGTAATCATCAACTTAAAGTGTCCTCTTTGGGGATTGTAATAGAGATCCATCTGGATTCATGAACTTAAAGGCCTACTGAAAAGAGATTTTCTTATTCAAACGGGAATAGCAGGTCCATTCTATGTGTCATACTTGATCATTTCGCGATATTGCCATATTTTTGCTGAAAGGATTTAGTAGAGAACATCGACGATAAAGTTCGCAACCTTTGGTCGCTAATAGAAAAGCCCTGCCTTTAACGGAAATATGTGCGCGTGGGCTCCGCACATATTCACATTGTTTATTGTCAAACCTATGGATCATGTTTTGTTTTGGTCATGTTCGGTTTAGTTTTTTGGACATTTAGTTCTGTTTCACATTTCCTTGTTTATGTTGTCACCATGCCAACTCATTAGTTTTCATCTGTCATCAATCTCGTTGGTTCTCAAAGCTAAGCAGTGTCTGGCCTGGTTAGTAATTGGATGGGAGACTGTCCAGGAATACCAGGTGCTGTTTGACCTTTGGACTCTTTAAGTTCCTTTTTTTTTCTCTCCCTGTTTTGTCACCATGACGACCAATCAGTTCACCTGTCAGCCCTCACACCTGTTTCTAATCATCATCATAGTCATTATTTAAGCCATTTTATTTCTGTCCTCGTCCTGGCAACTTTACCTTTCCTTCTGAGACCTAAACCACGTTTTCATGTACCGACCTTCATGCCATGCTGTTTGTTGTTTTGACCACGCCACGTAAGTTTTGTATTTATGCCTCAGTGCAAGTTTTTTGGTTTGTTTTGTGCCACAGTTAGTGTCTTTTGTTCATTTGTATATAGTTATGCCATTGTGCTGTTTTTTTTTAGTATAGTCTAGTTTGTAATGCGCCATTGTGCGTGCCCTTTGTTTTCCTGTTTTGTATTATAATGTTTAAATAAATCAAATATGTACTCACACTCTCGTCTAGCTTGTGCCAATCATCCTTTGCGTGGAAGAAGCAAAACAAATTCAAGTCCTTGTGTGACAGTCTATAATGGGAGCCACCAGCAGTAAGAGCAATTCGGACCGAGAAAGCGACAATTTCCCCATTAATTTGAGCGAGGATGAAAAATTTGTGAATTAGGGTATTGATAGTGAAGGACTAGAGAAAAGAAAAAAAAAGCGACGGCTCCGGGCGGCGGCAGTGTGAGCATTTCAGATGTAATTAGACACATTTACTAGGATAATTTTGGAAGATCCCTTATCTGCTTATTGTTTTAATAGTGTTTTAGTGAGATTTTAAAGATTGTAAAGACATACCTCGAGGTTGGATGGCTGCGGTGAACACGCAGTGTCTCAGAGAGGAGCCAAGCTCACAGCTGCCTTTTTTGACAGCTGCAACAGGACGACGAATAATCCACTGTCTCTGGTAAGATATATATATATATATATATATATATATATATATATATATATATATATATATATCACAATTTCCCCATCCAAAAACATGCTGGTTGACGTAGAGAAAACATGTTTGGTTGACCACTCTGCTTCACCACAAACAAACACCGGCTGTGTCTCGTGCTAAAGACAGCTGCAGTCCAACGCTTTCCACCAACAGCATTGTTTTTTATAGTCTCCATTATTAAATGAACAAATTGCAAAAGATTCAGCAACACAGATGTCCAAAATACTGTGTAATTACGCCATGAACAGAGACAACTTTTAGCCGTGTTTGGTGCTGCGCTGACATGTCCCCTCCTCCAACACGTGACGTCACGCTTACGCGTCATTATTCTGCGACATTTTCAACAAATTCGCGGGAAAATTTAAAATTGCAATTTAGTAAACTAAAAAGGCCGTATTGGCATGTGTTGCAATGTTAATATTTCATCATTGGTACATAAACTATCCGACTGTGTGGTCGGTAGTAGTGGGTTTCAGTAGGCCTTTTAATTCTAAATATTTCTTCACAAAAAAAATAGATCTTTAATATCAATATTTATGGAACATGTCCACACAAAATTTAGCTGTCCACACTGAATATTGCATTGTTAGTTTTATTTTCAGTTTATGAACTTACATTCATAGTTTGACGTATTATTCAATAAATATATTAAAGGATTTTTGAATTGTTGCTATTTTTAGAATGTTTAAAAAAAAAAATCTCACATCCCTTGGCATACCTTAAATTACCCCCAAGGGTACCCGTACCCCCATTTGAGAACCACTGCTGTAGTACTTATACAACACATACACACATACTGTAGTACGTATAAAACACGTACTGTAGTACTTATACAACACATACACAAGTAGTAATTGTACAATACTTCATGGTACTTGCATTAAAATACTTGAGAGCACAAGGAGTGTACTTGCAATCAGAGTACTTACAGTGTGGTTGAGAGTAGCAGTGGTCAGTGTGTGGTAGTACACCTCCAGTGGTTTTGTTAGAAGGCAGTTTTCAGGTAAACTCTGAAGTTGGAAGAAAGTAAACTTACTGATTTTCTGTGTAGTACTTTTAAAAAATAATAGTGTACTTACGTCCTGTGTAAAAGTTTGCAAAAGTAATAGTGTACTTAAATGAGTTTTCTAAAGTAATAGTGTACTTAAGTACTGTTTTTAAAAGCAATAGGGTACTTAAATGCGGTGTTTTCAAAAGCAATAGGATATTTACTTTAAATACAGTGTTTTCAAAAGTAATAGTGTACTTTAATACCATGTTTTCAAAAGCAATAGGATATTTAAATACTTAGTTTTCAATAGCAACAGTGTACTTAAATTGTGTTTTCAAAAGCAATACTGTACTTAAATTCTGTTTTCAAAAGCAATAGGGTACTTCAATACTGTGTTTTCAAAAACAGTAGTGTACTTCATTACTGTGTTTTCAAAAGCAATAGTGTACTTAAATACTGTGTTTTCAAAATTAATAGTGTACTTGAATACAGTGTTTTCAAAATCAATAGGGTACTTACGCAGTGTGAGAGCTCCTCCTTCTGTCTATGCAGGACAACCTTCAGGTTCTCGGTCTTGGTGGCGTCCCAGCTGACGGCTGACATGTTGACCTGCTGGTACAGGTCTAAAATGTGACCCAGACTGTCTCGCACAAAAGCCAGCTTACACGGCGCCTGCATGGACACACCTGGTCAGCGTCTGTGCTCTGATTGGTCGAGGACACAAGAAGGGGGTGCACTTTGACTCAACTCACCTGAGACGTTGCCGCCAATCTGTAAAGTGTTCTCGGGAACGCAAGTGGACTGTCCTCCTCTGTCATGGGACCGCCCTGGAACAAGAAGACATTGGTTCAGGTCCAGGTGGGTCCAGGAGAGGGGACCTCATGACCCCTGAAGGCCCCAAAGTCTGGTGTTACCTACCAGGTCCTGGACCAGAGACTGACACCTGTCACTCAAGTCCAGGTAACGTCTCAGCCAATCACAACAGAGGGTGGGGAGGAACACGGCATAGAGGATGAAGACCACCTGTGTGGGTCTGACCATGATGATGATGATGATGAGGACCAGGACCAGGACCAGAAGACCAGTATTGCAATTGCCATCATGCTGATGTGTGTGCACTTATATTGGAGACGGGAAAAATAAAACTGGTGTGGAAAAGACCCAAATTCTGTTTCTGCTCTCACTTTCGAGCTACGCACCTACACACACGCGCACACACGCACGCACACACGTAAACACACACACAGACACACATAAACACACAAGTGTAGATAAAGGACCTAATGTCACATTATTATAAATTTTAAACAAAGTAAAACTAATTACAATAGTCGGCTTCCTAAATCACTTCAAAGCGCAAAAGCCGACAGGAAGTGACGTCACTAAATAAAAAAAAAACGTGTTTCTTGTCAGGAAGTCCCTGAATTCACTTTCCTTTTCCAAACCTCATTCTTGGCATAGAATCACTGGTGAACATATCGGCGTTTAAAAAAAACCCAGAAAACTAATTTGTATCGACGTGGAGTAGACAACATGATCAAAGTCACATTATTCCAAGTACGAAAGAAATTATATAAATTACATTTTATTTTGAAGAATCCGTTTTCCGGTTTCACTTTTGAGTTGCGAGGGAACCACCGATAATGGCGTCACTGTTTTTTGTGATTTACTACTTTGTATTTAGTTTTCTTGGATGTACTTATTGTGTACCTGAGAAGTCGCAAGTGTATTTTTATTGTAATATACTGTTTGTCGATAGCAGTTTTGTGTCGAAGCTGAAACTCGGTCATGTGACCAGAAAGAGGCGTTTCTTACTGGTTGCTGGCGTAAATCGCCATCCAAAGCGGTGCGTTCATTGGTTTATCAATTTAGGCCCCGCCTACTTGCGGAAGCGCGCAATGTTCGTTTTTCCGTACCTCCGTGACGGAGAATAAAATGAAGACTTTTGTTCGTGTACATGGTTTAAACCTTTAGTGAGGCTCAACGTGTGTGAATTGACCTCTGAAGATGGGAGTTGTATCACCTGATAAGTTTTAATCGTCCCTGAGACTTTTTCGCGTGGAGTTGTACGACGAAGAGGTGAATTATTGTCTGTCACTAAAAAAGGTATATGCATTATTGGTGGTGACGTCATAAGTGTATGCAGGTGTGATGGAGGTGGACATCTTGGAGTTTGTGGTGCCGGTGGAGAACAACAAATGTGTCTTTGTATGGGACATTGAGGCAAACTTCACGGAGGCTCGCATCTATGTAAGACACACACTGTATTTCAGGGGTCGGCAACCCGCGGCTCTGGAGACGCATGCCTCTCTTTAGCGCCGCCCTAGTGGCTCTCTGGAGCTTTTTCAAAAATATATGACAAATGGAAATGAGGGGGAAAAAACACTTTTTGTTTTAATTTGGTTTCTGTAGGAGGAAAAACATGACTCAAACCTCCCTAATTGCTATAAAGCACACTGTTGGTATTAAACATGCTTCACTGATTCGAGTATTTGGCGAGCAACGTTTTGTCCTACTCATTATGGCGGTCCTTGAACTCACCCTGGTTTGTTTACATGCATAACTTTCTCCGACTTTCTAAGACGTGTTTTATGCCACTTCTTTTTCTGTCTATTTTTTTACACCAAACATATAACGTTGCGCATGAATGCACAAAGGTGAGTTTTGTTGATGTTATTGAATTGTGTGGAGTCTGCTAGTCAGACATATTTGGTCACTGCATGACTGTAAGCGAATCGCTGCTAACATGCTATTTAGGCTAGCTATATGTACATATTGCATTACGATGCCTCATTTGTAGCTATATTTGAGCTCATTTAGTTTTCTTTAAGTCCTCCTAATTGAATTTATATCTCATGACACACTATCTGTATGTAATATGGCTTTTATTTTTTGCGGCTCCAGACAAATTTGTTTTTGTATTTTTGGTCCAATACGGCTCTATCAACATTTTCGGTTGCCGACCCCTGCTCTATTTGGACCTTCATCTTCTAACTGTGTGTGTTTGCAGGAGGGCTTGTATGCCATCTTCTCCTCCTTCGGACCCTTGTACCTGCTCAAGGTGTGCCCTAACGCCCCCACGAGCGCGCCCGGCTTCTACGCCCTCATCAAGTTCTACTCTGCTCTTCATGCCCAAAAAGCCCAGCAGCACACAGATGGACGCTCACTCTTCCAGAACTCTCCTCTCAAGGTGCGTTTGCCCCGACCACTCTTAGGTCGGGTTACACTAAGCTGGTAAGGTTATCCAGCATAAATCATACCTAACCTTATCCGTGTCCACACCCAACAATGCCACTGTTTAAGACCCCCCTTCCCTCCGTAAACGATCTGGTACGCATGTGCGGAAAATGCCCACGTCATAGTTACCTCCAGTGTTGCTTTGTGTGCCAAATTACCGTATTTTTCGCACTATAAGTCGCATTTATTTTCATAGTTTGGCCAGGGGTCCGACTTATACTCAGGAGCGACTTACGTGTGAAATTATTAACACATTACCGTAAAATATCAAATAATATTATTTAGCTCATTTACGTAAGAGACTAGATGTATACGATTTCATGGGATTTATCGATTAGGAGTGACAGATTGTTTGGTAAACGTATAGCATGTTCTATATGTTATAGTTATTTGAATGACTCTTACCATAATATGTTACGTCAACATACCAGGCACGTTCTCAGTTAGTTATTTATGCGTCATATAATGTACACTTATCCAGCCTGTTGTTCACTATTCTTTATTCTAAATTGCCTTTTAAATGTCTATTCTTAGTGTTGGGTTTTATCAAATAAATTTCCCCAAAAAATGCGACTTATAATCCAGTGCGACTTATATATGTTTTTTTCCTTCTTTATGCATTTTCGGCAGGAGCGACTTATACTCCGAAAAATACGGTATTCAAGCTGAGCAATATCCAGTGTTGTGGTATTTCAATTAACTGGAATCCAGTGTGCTGTGGGGCCCTATTGTAGTGAATCACACCTGAGACATCATAAATTAATCAAATCTTTATTAGACACGTAAACAATGTGATACAGAACATTTAACATTAATCAATCTAGGGATCTAGATATCTGGTCAGGACACTCCTCACTCTTTTGCCTTCACTTTCATTGTCCATTCGTTTTTGGTGACTTTATATACTGTGGACCGAGACATAGAGTCTGTGACATACAACAATTGATACAGTATGGTTTGCCAGTCCAAATGCATTCACCGTTTTCCTCGATGGCCAGGCAATACAAAGCACATTCTATCTTTTTTATCGGGAGCTCGCATTCTCCTTGTTTCTCCTTCGAAAAATGGACAGAATTTTTCGCTATTCAAAAGTTCTCTTGCCCTCTGAGAAATGTTTTATCCCAAATAGCTGCAATCTTCTTAAAGTTTTCATGTGTGATTTCCACAAGTGTCTGTACATGTGGAAGGAGAAAGACAGGTATGTCTGGATGACTCGCCTTTCCAGTGGTTAGCTCTGAGCTTTATTATGAAGCTGGCTGTGGCGTGTTCTTTCTGACTTCACTTCCTGTGTGGGCGAGGCTATTCTGGCGTCACTTCCTCTCCGGACTCACTTTGTAAATGATCAATGAGTCCATACAAAGCTAAGTGCCGGAGATTCAAGAATTACACAGCTGACTTACCCGTGTAAAAATTTGTCCGAGGAGGGGGACCTTAAACGATAGTTTATTGTGGCTGAAACGGGGTTCAGGCTAAATAATTATTCGTTTAAGGGGTTAAACGACTTAGTGTAGACATGGCTTTAGGACCTGTTTACACTAAGCTAAGGTTATCAAGGGTAAATCTCACCTAACCTTATCCGTGTCCACACACAATGTTACCGTTTAAAACCCCCGCCCCGCTCCGTCCGACCAAGTACGAATGCGCAAAAAACAAAAAAAAATACATCTGAGCGTCCATCTGCTCCAATCTTCCCAGTAGATGACTTTACTTCACTTTGAAGTTATATAAAAGAGCTATATTGTAAATCGTTTGCTGTGCATTTTACATTTGTTTGCTGTGTTTTTGTGTTGAAGTTTTTAAATTAAAATGTATCTCCTTTGAACAATATCCAGTGTTGTGATTTCAATGAACTAGAATCCAGTGTGCTGTGGGGCCCTATTGTAGGGAATCACACCTGAGCCATCATAAAATAATACAATCTTTAATCGACATGAGAAAGTAGACAATGCAATATAGAACATTTTACAACAATTAACAAGGACAGAGAATACCCTAAGTATTGTTGTTGTGGGTTGACTCTGCCGTTGGGGTATTTTTTCGAGATATGGCAACAGGGGATAAACTGGGTCCCCCAAAATAAAAAAAAAGGCCCGTATCTTAATCTTCTAGCAATTGTTTGGGACACGAGGAGATGGTTCCATCTTTCAGCTGCGCTCTAATTGCGGAGTTAGCGAAGATGCGGGCATCATGCACGCTGCCTGGCCATTTTACTGTCACATCCATAAATCAGAATCAGAAATACTTTATTAATCCCCAAGGGGAAATTAAAATTTTCAGCACAATCCCATTCAAGATCATACAAATATTACAGAAAGACAGAACAGGATCACTGACGGGCCTGCCAACTTCCGGCGCCCCTTACAAAAAAGGTGAGATACAGGTAAACAATGCGAGAGAATATGGGGGAGAAAAAATACATCGGTCTAAGCCTTGGCCCCTGGAGAGGGGGTCCGGACTGAGGCCAAGGGAAAAAAGAAAAAAAAACTCATAGCCATAGCACAGATCCCTCTTTAATGTGTGTAAGAGGGAAACTGGAAACATCAAAGAACACAAAGGACATTAAAGACATTAAAATAGCAGAGCTGATGCAACCAGCCACTTCTACATACATACATCCATCCATTTTTCTACCGCTTATTCCCTTTAGGGGTTGCGGGGGGCGCTGGTGCCTATCTCAGCTACAATCGGGCGGAAGGCGGAGTACACCCTGGACAAGTCGCCACTTCATCGCAGGGCCAACACAGATAGACAGAAAACATTCACACTCACATTCACACACTAGGGCCAATTTAGTGTTGCCAATCAACCTATCCCCAGGTGCATGTCTTTGGAGGTGGGAGGAAGCCGGAGTACCCTGCGGGAACCCACGCATTCACGGGGAGAACATGCAAACTCCACACAGAAAGATCCCGAGCTTGGGATTGAACCCAGGACTGCAGGACCTTCGTATTGTGAGGTAGACACACCAACCCCTCTGCCACCGTGAAGCCAGCTATGACTAAAAAGTAAAAGAAACAAAGCAATATTTATAGTCACACACTGCCTGTATCACACCCACGGGACGAAGGGACCAAGTTTTTCAGTAAATAGACCACATTTGAAAGTTCTCTTGCCGTCTGAGAAGTGTTGCACTGTATACGAAATAGCTACAACCGCCCGTTGCCTTCTCTTAAGGTATTGATATGTGGTTTCCAAAAGTGCCTGAACATATAAAAGGACTAACACGGGCATTTCTGGATGATCCCCCTCCATCTTTGTTATGAAGCGGACTATGGCGCATACTTTCTGATGTCTCTTCCTGTGTGGAGCGTGGTCTTTCTGGCGTCACTTCTTGTGTGGGCGGGGTCTTTCGGCCGTCACTTCCTCTCCGAACTCACTTTGTAAACGATCAATGAGTCCGTACAAAGCTAAGTGCCGGAGATTCAAGAAATACACGGCTGACTTACCCGTGTAAAAATTTGTCCGAGGAGGGGTACATTAAGCGATGGTTTAGTGTGGCTGAAACGGGGCTTAGGCTAAATAACTATTTGTTTAAGGGGTTAAACGACTTAGTGTAGACATGGCCTTAGTTAGGTGTCCTCAATTTCAACATTCATGATCCTGTTTCTTCCCTAAAGAATCATCAGTCTAGATCAGATCAAGGCAAAAAACTGTCCGCATACGGCACGCAAAAATTTTAAATAGAGCCCCCCGGACGTTTCCTAATAATTTTTTCAGACCTTAAACGAAACCGTAGCCGCCATTATGATGTGCAGCGCTTTTTTGAAATTAACGTAAGTCTTGAACTTTAGGAAGTATTTCAATGGTTGGACTCTGCTCTTTTGAGTTATATCCAGGTTCACAGCCTGAATGTCTTTGACTGCTTGGTGGATGTGGCCTCCGAGCAGCCTTAGATGAGGTTCATTCCTGTGCCATCTAGTATCAACAAAGGTTGGTAACAGTATCAGATTGATATCAGCAGGATTATTCCATTTTATTATAATCACAATGAAGACAAAATCACTAAATCATACAATGATCTGAAATAAAAAAATTAAATATCGCATCAGGGAGCCATGTTGATATTTTAGATAAAAAATATCAATGTATATAAAATGTAATAAACAGTGGCCTTACCAGACACATATTTACTGTATATTAATAATGGCAGTGATTATTATTATTCAAAATTTTGATCATTTATTTTCACAAACAAAAAATATTCACCGTGGTTGACTTTCTATATAATAGAAAATAACTTATTTAGTGGTAAACAAACTATTTCACTCCTTACTCCTTCAGCATGACAGACAGACAAAGGCAGCTCCCAGCTGTGCTGTCTTTCTAATTATAGGAGGAGGTGGCTCAGCAGGAGGAGCGTGAGCAGCTGAAAATTATAATAATTAATCTAAAACATCCAATAATCATTTAACATCATCATTGGAATTGGATTCCATTGTCGAAACAATTAATAAATAAATAATATAAATAAGCTCCAACACTATGTATAAGGACACAACAAGTTACTTACTCATGCTGGAGATGAAGCACAAATTGCCATCTGCGCATGTCAGTGCACCGTCTACGCATTGGGTGGGATCACTGCCCACTACCTTGCCTGTTTGGCCTCCGGTACACTTGCACTTCAGTTCAGCTGCGAATAGAAAAGATGAAAAGTTTATTTCACTTTGATTGACTGATATAAATTCAAAGCACATATTTCATCTAGTTAATGAACACAAAAAGAGTCAAAAAGAAGTAAAACTGCAC